>NC_046629.1:18708830-19008830 GCF_900324465.2 Anabas testudineus
ACACGCAGAACGTAAGGCGTTACAGTAGTCAAACCTAGAGGTGATGAAAGCATGGACTAATTTTTCTGCATCATTTAGTGACAAAATATTCCTTATCTTGACAATATTTCTGAGGTGAAATAAAGTTATCCTTGTGATATTATCTACATGAGCTTCTAATGAAAGACTGAAATATAGATTTACACCAAGATATTTTACTGTTGCACTAGATGTAACAGAAAAGCCATCTATTATTTATTATTATTTATTTATTAAGCAGTTTGATCTCATCTGGTTTTGATGAAACATAATTGAGTGTCGTCAGCATAACAATGAAAGTTAATACCATGCTTACGGATTATGTTGCCCAGAGGAAGCATGTAGAGGGAAAAAAGCAGTGGGCCTAACACTGAGCCTTATGGAACACCAAACTCCACTGGAGAGCATGTGGAGTAATCACCATTTAGATCTACATACTGATAACAATCAGTCAAATAGGATTTTAGCCAGGAGAGGGTCATTCCCTTAATTCCTACAACATTTTCTCATCTGTGAAGGAGAATGCTATGGTCAATGGTGTCAAAAGCTGCACTGTGGTCGAGTAGCACAAGCACTGTGACCCTACCCTGATCAGAGGCCAATAGGAGGTAATTTACTACTTTAACAAGTGCTGTCTCTGTACTGTGATGAGGCCTAAATCCTGATAGAGATCGTGTATGTTATTTCTATGTAGATACAAGCATAGCCCCGGTACTATCTTTTCAAGAATGTTGGAGATAAAGGGGATGATTTCGGCCTATAATTGGACGGCTGACAGGGGTCGAGATCAGGTTTCTTAATTAACAGTTTAATAACTGCTAATTTAAAAGACTTACATACTCACTGCTGAGTGAAGAATTTATTATTTTCAGCAGGGGTTCTATTGTTTCTGGCACTGTTAAAGTGTGTTGGTATAGGGTCTAACGTACAAGTTGATGATTTTGCAGAAGAGAGGAGTGAAATCTCTTCAAGGGGAGTAAAGTATTCTAGGAACTGATCTGCTGTAGTTAGCTTATCATCTGCGTCTGCGTCAAATTGTCTGGTTTTAAAGCCTGAATTTTATGCCTTGTATTTACAATTATGTTATTGAAAAAGTTCATGAAGTCCTCACTACTCCACAACGTTGTTGTGGAGATATCTGTAGTGGTCTTTTTCCTAGTTAATATGGCTACCGTATTAAATAAAAATCTAGGGTTATTTATTTTTTTTGTTTTGTTTTCTATAAGAGTGGAGAGATAAGTTCCACTAAGAGCTTTTTTATAGCTCAGGGTGCTCTCCTTCCATGTCTGAAATACTAACAATTTTCGAGCAGTCTGTTTTAAAGCGCGCGTGTGATCGTTATACCAGGGAGCGAGTTTCTTATCTCTAATGACTTTTCTTTTAACTGGAGCTACATTATGTAGGGTATAACGGAATGAAGAACTCCAAATATTCAGTCGCTGGTCAAGTTCTGTAGGGTCAGATGGTGATCCAAACAAAGTTGATAACGCTAGGAGGCTTCTGATGCTTACATAAAGCTCTGTGTGGTAGTTATGATGTGAATGTACGTTTAATACTGAGTATACATTATTAATATTGAAGGCTTTTGAGAGGCTGATCCTGGAGTCCCTCCGACCTCTGGTCAAACCCTCACTTGACCCCCTCCAGTTTGCTTATCAACCCCATATTGGAGTGGATGACGCCATCATACACCTTCTCCATCGCACCTACACCCACCTGGACAAGCCTGGGGGCTTAGTGAGGATCATGTTTTTTGATTTCTCCAGTGCATTCAACACCATCCAACCTGCACTGCTGGGAGAGAAATTAAAAAACATGCAGGTCAACACTCCCCTGATTTCCTGGATCATGGACTACCTCACTAACCGCCCACAGTACGTCCGCCTGCAGAACTGTGTGTCTGACACTGTGGTCTGTAGCACAGGTGCTCCACAGGGGACAGTTCTGTCTCCATTCCTCTTCACCCTGTACACCTCAGACTTCAGGTACAACTCAGAGTCCTGTCATCTTCAGAAGTTCTCTGATGACTCTGCAGTTGTAGGATGTATTAGGGGTGGAGATGTCACAGAGTACCGTGGAGTGGTGGACAGTTTTGTTGACTGGTGTGGACTCAACCATCTGCAACTGAACATCAATAAAACAAAGGAGCTGGTGATGGACTTCAGGAAATCTGGGAGTCCTGTCATCCCCATCTCTATACAGGGGGAGGAGGTGGAGGTCGTGTCCGAGTACAAATACCTGGGAGTGTACTTGGACAACAAACTGGACTGGACCAAAAACTCATCAGCATTGTACAGAAAGGCTCAGAGCCGGATGTACTTCCTGAGGAGACTCAGGTCCTTCAACGTCTGCAGCACCATGCTGCGGATGTTTTATGAGTCTGTGGTGGCCAGTGTCATCTTCTATGCTGTGGTCTGCTGGGGCAGCAACATGAAGGTGGCAGACACTAACAGACTAAACAAGCTGATTAGGAGGGCTGGCTCTGTTCTGGGGGTGGAGCTGGACCCTCTACATGTTGTGGCTGAGAGGAGGATGCTGTCCAAACTCCTCTCAATCTTGGACAACCCCTCCCACCCACTGCACAGTGTGTTGGCTGGACAGAGGAGCACGTTCAGCCAAAGACTTATTAACATTAAATGCTCCACAGAGCGCCACAGGAGATCCTTTCTACCTGTGGCCATCAATCTGTACAATTCCTCCCCCCTCTGTAAGGGGTTGGGGAAGTGAAACTGTCATATACTTGTGACCTAATTTCATTTATCTATTTTCTATTCTACATATTCTGTATGTATATTGACTTTTTCAGTATTGATGTTATTGTGTATTTATGTTTGTGTATTTATGTTGGTGTTGGATCTTTCCTGGTTGTGGTTCCTTTTCTTTCTGTCTGTTTTGAGAACAATGGTAATGAGGCAAAACAATTTCCCTCTGGGATTAATAAAGTTTTTTGAATCTTGAATCTTGAATCTTAATATGACACACTTTAGTTGAGACAAGATAGTGGTCTGAGATAACTTCAGGCAGTGGAAGCGTAAGAAAATTTCTTATACTTAATCCAAAGGATATTTTTAAATCTAAAGTGTGACCCCCTTTGTGAGTGGGTCCTACTACACACTGATCTACTTCTAGCGAGTCCAGGATGGACATAAATGCTGTTCTCAGAGGGTCTTCTGGATTCTCAAAGTGAATATTAAAATCTCCAGCAGTTAACGCTCTGTCTACAGAAACAACTAGGTTGAGAGGAAATCTGCAAATTCACAAAGAAATTCAGAGTAGGGCCCTGAGGGTCTGTAAATGATAATTAGCGGAATCAACTGGGCAGACTTTATATTTGTATCTATATTTGTTATGTTACTATAGAGACATTCAAAAGCTTTAAAAATGACTTTGTACTACAATCAGATTATCATCATTATCATTATCTTTATCATTATCATGTAAATAACTGCGAGGCCTCCTCCTCTACCAGTCAGATGAGGCTGGTGAAGGTAGCTGTATCCAGGAGGAGTTGCTTCACTTAAGGCTACATACTCGTCCTGTTTAATCCAGATTTCTGTTAAGCAGAGTATATCAAACTCCTGGTCTGTGATAGTTTCATTAACAGTAAGAGCTTTAGAAGGTAAGAGATCTAATATTTAACAATCCTAAACTCAGATCAGTGGTGCTGGCTGCACAATCAGTGTGCTCTGAATTTGAGGTTTCTATGTTAATTAAATTACTGAATCAGATTTTCTGGGTTTTTCTAACTTTTTGTTTAGCTCCGGGACGGACACAGTGTCAATATGCTGAACCCTGAGTGACGACTCTGTGCAGCTAGCAGATGCTTGGACTAGCTTGTTTGTCTGCTCCCTGGCAGTGGGATGGACACCGTCCCGCCCTAACAGGCCAGGCTTGCCCTCAAAGGTACTCCAATTATCTATAAAGGCCACATTATTTTTCGGAGCACCACCTGGACATCCAGCGGTTCAGCGACCATAACCTGCTGTAAGTTATGTCGCCACGTCTCATTGGGATGGGGCAAGAGCAAATTACAACTTTGGACATCGCCTTCGCTAATTTAAAGACCTCTTTAAAGTTATTCTTGGTGACCTCAGACTGACGAAGGCGTAAATCGTTAGCTCCAGCATGTACCACTATCTTTGAAAACCTGTGTTGTCCTAAGGCCCTGAGATTACTTTCTATATCCAGTGCCCTGGCTCCCGGGATACACCTGAATCCTACAACCAGAGTTCTTTCAGGTTTCTCAGCGGGTGGATCAATGAGAGGGGCAAACCTGTTGGACATGTGAAGCGCAGGGGTGGTGTGCTCCGGTAGGCTAGCCTTAGCCTTAGCTTTGGCTGCGCAAGTATGCCGCCCAGTCGTCACAAACTCGCCCTGCTTTGAGGGCTCTAATGCCGGAGTCGGGGGCTGGCTATCTCATGCTCTAGGAGACTAGTAAACTTTATTGGATTTACTCAAAATGTAAATATGTAAATGTAAATCACTTGTGAACAAGACCCCAAACTACTTACACTCCTCCACTTGAGGCAGGATCTCTCCTCCAACCTGGTGTGGGCAGGCCACCTTTTTCCAGTTGAGAACCATGGCCTCAGACTTGGTGCTGATTGTCATTCCAGATGCTTCACATGCAGCTGCAAACTGCCTCAGTACACACTGAAGGTCCCGGCCTGATAAAGCCAACAGGACAACATAAAAAAATGTGTGATCCCATTGTAGATGGCACACACCCTTCGTAAAAAGACAGACTACAACCCTGGCCTGCCAGTCCATTGGCACTGTCTCCGACTGCCACGCAATACTGCAAAGGCGTATCAGTCAGGCACAAACATAACCAACAGTAAGTCAAATGCAGAATTTGCTGTGACAAGCCTAAGCTGAACTATAATAGGTTCCCGCCTAGTCCTCACTATGAACGTGGCTGGAATATGATTCCCTTGGATGATGTACTTGTAGTTAATGTAGCAACACCTTAATAATTCCCCCTAAGCATAAGGTATTGAAGCATATTGCAATGTTGTGCATATTCAGGTGCATATATCCACCAACAGGAACGGTGATTTGTTTCAGTTTACTGCAGAGGCAGACTGAACCTGGAGTCAAAGTCGACATTGGCCAGTGGGCTGAACACAGATCTGCCAAACTAGGCCAGGTTCACAAGCTGGCAGCAGCTGACCTATATACTAATCAGCATAAGACTGTAGTAATTCCACTTACTGTGTATAACAAAATTTAATTAATATGGAAATATTATTATGGAAATAATATTATTATTATCTTACAACTAAACTAATGACTATTTTCATTAGAAATGAATCTGCTTATAATTTTCTTCATTAACTGATTTATAGTTTGGCTTGATGCCTTCACAACCTCTGCAAATAATTATTAAAATAGATGAAATTTTACTGCAGAAGTGCAACAGCACCTAGGATTCACATACACACAGCCACTTATTTCAGCCATAATGTGGGAAAATATTTTAATAACACATTTCATGAATGACATTAAATGCCAACTAGATATTCATACTTGAGAAAAGAAACCTTAAGTAAGTAAGTAAGTATCAACCCCCCTCCCCTACAGCAATTGTTCATTGTTCACAACCTTGATTTTTCATACTATGGTAAACTGTGAAACCATGACACTGCCAACACCAGATGTGACAATTAATATAAAGTCCAACCAGGAAAAGGTAGATAGACCCTGAGTTTCAGGCTATTAAGCACCTTTGTAAGAGTTAATTTTGTAGCTATATCAAGTTATGATGTGGAGGCAGTTTGCCAGAAGCAAACTCTGGGTCCAGCTCCAGCTCCAGAACAGAGCCAGGCCTCCTAAACAGTTTGTTTAGTCTGTTAGTGTTTGCCACCTTCATGTTGCCGCCCCAGCAGACCACAGCATTAAAGATGACACTGGCCACCACAGATGTCCGCAGCATGGTGCTGCAGACGTTGAAGGACCTGAGTCTCCTCAGAAAGTAAATCCGGCTCTGAGCCTTTTTGTACAGTGCTGATGAGTTTTTAGTCCAGTCCATTTTGTTGTCCAAGTACATTCCCAGGTATTTGTACTCAGACACGACCTCCACCTCCTCCCCTGTATGGAGAAATCACAAGACTCCCAGATTTCCTGAAGTCCATCACCAGCTCCTTTGTTTTACTGATGTTGAGTTGAAGATGGTTGAGTCCACACCAGTCAACAAAGCTTTTCACCACTCCACAGTACTCTGTGATATCTCCACCCTGAATACATCCTACAACTGCAGAGTCATCAGACAACTTCTGAAGAGAGCATGACTCTAAGTTGTACCTGAAGTCTGAGGTGTACAGGGTGAAGAGGAAAGGACACAGAACTGTCCCTTGTAGAGCACCTATGCTACAGACCACAGTGTCAGACACAGTTCTGTAGGCAGATGTACTGGGGGTATTTGGTGAGGTAGTTCCTGATTCCCATCAGGGGGTGGCAACCTGCATGCTTTTTAATTTCTCTCCCAGCAGCGTAGGTCAGATGGTGTTGAATGCACTGGAGAAATCAAAAAACATAATACTCACTAAGGCTCTTGGTTTGTCCAGGTGGGTGTAGGTGTGATAGAGCAGATGTATGATGGCATCATCGACCCCGAGTTGGGGTTGATAGGCAAACTGTAGGGGGTCAAGTGAGGGTTTGAGCAGAGATTGGAGGGACTCCAGTAACATCCTCAAAAGCCTTCATTATATGTAAGGTCGGAGCCACTGGTACGAGATGGAGTCTTATTTACAGGAAATAAGTACAACACACTATCTAAAAAAAAATTGCTTTTTTCGTTGGGGCAATGTAAGCTTCTGTATTATCTACAGCAGTCGTCCCTAACCTTTTTTGCGCCACGGACCGGTTTACTGCTAGGCAGTACATTCACGGACTTGGCCTTTAAGGTGTGGCGGATGAATACAACAAAATTAAATGATACGACAGGTATAAAAAATTGTATTTTATAAATATATAGGGGTTTTCGATCAAAATTTGATTTTTGCAGATCATAATAATAAAATAATAATAATAAATTTATTTATAGAGCACTTTTCTAAACATATTTTACAAAGTGCTTCACAAGACAGACAAGAAACACATGTAGCCCAACAAGATCAACTTGAGCAAGCACTAGGCAAACAGTGGAGAGGAAAAACTCCCCCTAGGGGAAGAAACCTCCAGCAGAACCAGGCTCAAGTTAAACGGCCATCTGCCTCGACCGGTTGGGGAGCAGGAAACAGCTATACAAACAAAACAATAATACAAACAACTACCACATCGGTCCTTGGGGAGACTAGTTCCAACGTAAAGACATTGTAATCTAATGGAGAGTCTTCCCAAGGACAGATTTGTTTTGACAGAGGTATGTTTTAAGGAGAGTTTTAAAAGATGTTACTGAGTCAGCTGATCTTATATGCTCGGGTAAGCTGTTCCAGAGTTTAGGGGCTCTAACTGAAAAGGCTCTATCACCTCTAGTAGTCATTCTGACATCAGGGACATACAGAAGATTTCTACCAGAGGATCTCAGGCTACGTGCAGGCTCATAAGGCTTTAAAAGCTGGGATAAATAGCTGGTGGAAAGGCCATGCAGAGCTTTAAAAGTTATTAATAAAATCTTAAAATCAATCCTAAAACATACTGGCAGCCAGTGTAAGGAAGCTAATACAGGAGTGATGTGATCGTATTTTCTTTTTCTAGTTAAGAGTCTTGCAGCTGAATTCTGAACAATCTGGAGCCGATTAATAGATTTCTGGCTGAGACAGGTGAACAGACTGTTGCAATAATCAAGGCGTGAGGAAATAAATGCGTGCAAGATTACTTCAGTGTCATGAAAAGAAAGAATTGAACGTATTTTGGAGATATTTCTAAGATGATAAAAACATGCCTGGACAAGCTTTGTGACATGAAGCTCAAAGTTAAGTTTACTATCAAACCAAACACCAAGACTTTTTGCAGTGGGCTTAGAATTAGCTAAGAGAGAATCTGTGCAGGGCAGAATGTGTCTGGCTACACGTTGTGGACTGATGACAACTATTTCTGTTTTGTCAGAATTCAGCTGCAGGAAATTTTGAGCCATCCAGTTTTTTATCTCATTTATACACTCATGTAAGGAACTCAGTCCCCCGTGGTCTGATATCTTAAAGGGACAGTACAGCTGAGTGTCATCAGCATAGCAATGAAAAGAAACACCATGTTTGCGAATAATATGTCCCAAAGGGAGCATATACAAAGAGAACAAGATTGGCCCCAGCACTGAACCTTGTGGGACTCCGTACTTTACAGGAGAAAAAGACGACTTGTAGTTATTAACTGTAACACAAAACGATCTGTTGGACAGGTATGAGGAGAACCAGTCCAGTGCACTGCCTTCTATTCCAGCCCAGTGCTTTAGCCGGTCTAACAAAATTTGGTGGTCTACTGTATCAAAAGCAGCACTAAGATCAAGGAGGACAAGAATAGAGCACAAACCAGCATCAGAAGCCAACAGAATGTCATTGGTTACCTTCAGTAGGGCGGTCTCTGTGCTGTGGTGTTTGCGAAAACCATTATTGTCAATATGAAGGTTAAAGTCTCCAGCGATAATGACCTTATCATACCTCACAACAATGTCAGCAACAAACTGGGAAAATTCTGACAAAAAGTTACCATTAGCTTTTGGTGGGCGGTAGATGACAGTACAACATACAGGAACAGAGCAGTGGATAAGAAATGACAGAGCTTCAAAGCTGTGAACCTGTTTAAGTGATAGCATTGAGCATTTGAATTGAAGACCACAGCAACACCACCACCCCGACCACTTAATCTAGGGGAGGTGAAATAAATGAAATTAGGGGGACAGAGCTCCTGCAACTGGATAGATTCACCTATCCTCAGCCAGGTTTCATTTAAGAAAAAGAAGTCTAAATTCTGAGAGAGGATAAAGTCGTTTAAGAGAGATGTTTTGTTAGAGAGGGATCTAACATTTAGAAGAGCAAGTCTTGTAGTAGGAGAACTAATATTAGTACTGGGGTTGGTCAGAGGCCTAACAAGATTAGAATAGTTTCTTTGTGCTGCTCTGTGACCTGTTTGCTGTCTGCCATTGATGATAACTGGAATAATATTGACACTGATTGGACCTTTGAGGGAGCTGGTGAAATGCCTCACTGATGAGGAGTAACACCTGCTCCCCCCTTGATGATAACCTGTGACAGGTGTGTTGTCCTGAGGTGGTACAGAGTGGACAATACAGCTAGAGGAGAGAGAACTTAGGTTAGTGGGGATCACAGAACAGAGAGGGGAGCAGATCCCTGAGGTGAAGGTAGGAGATGAGGATCTCCAGGTGGTAAAAGGAGGGACCGTCAGTCATGAGGAGTACACTGAATGGCGTGCTGTATATTAGCAGCGAGCATGCGGCTGCCATGACGGCTGGGATGCAAACCATCATTCCTGAAAAATGAGGGTCTATCCCAGAAGAGGTTAAAGTTGTCAATAAAGCCAAGATGCTGAGACATGCAGGCAGACTGGAGCCAGGTATGAAGACTAAGGATTCTGCTGAAACGTCCTATACCTCTGCCTAGAGTGGGAATGGGGCCAGAAATAAAGACAGACTTGCCACAGGACTTTAAGAAGCTAAAAAGGGCATTAAAGTCCTTCTTAGTCAGTTCAGAGTGCTGGGGAGTGGTGTCACATGATCCAACGTGAACGATGACCCGGACAATGGAAGACGGAAGAGAGTCTAACAGACTCGGGAGTTTATCCAGAATTACCGGGTTGAAGGCTTCATTGCCTCATTAGAGAGTCGGTCGCCAGTCGCCACTATGCAGAGCAGGTTTGGTGTGCAACCTGTCACAATAACTCCATATTTCAAGTAGGACTCCTAGTACTGTCTGTTAAATGCGGGTGTCTTTTTCTTTTAAGTCATAGGCTCTTCTTCTGTCTCCTGATTGAGTCTTTTACCCTGCGCAAAGATACTTTCCAAAGACGTTTGTTTTGTGTTCATTTTGCTAGCTTGGGGGTTTCAATTTAGCGGTAATGTATTATATGTTACCGGGTGTAGCCACCCCTTTAAGAAGGTAGCGGATGTAGGTAATGTAACGGAACAAGCATCATGACATGCATCAAGAGTGAGTCATAGACAGATGTGGAGGAGAGAATTTCCAAAATAAAACACTGGTTAGCTCAGACAAGAAATAAAACGTAAATAATGTAAGTTATGTATCCTTTCTGTGCAGCCCGGTATCAATTGACAGGTGACGGCCCGGGGAATGACGACCACTGATCTACAGGGAGCAGATTTTCTTTTAATCTCAGCTGTATGAACCTTTTATATTAGTTTTGGTAACTGTTTTTTTTTTAAAGTATAAAGGCAATACTACAAAACAGACTTGGAGGTGTGTGTATGTGTGTGTGTTTCTACAGAGGTATGGATATCAACTCTCACCTCTTTAACCATCCCTGCTTTGAATGGCTGCTTATTAACTCTGGGCTCTGAGCTGAGGTGGAAGTGTTCCAGGTTATCATTAGGCACAGCATGTCAACTTACAATACCTAGTCCTGCCCTACAGAACAAAATTTTAATAGTTGGCAGGTTTTGTGGACTAAGTAATTAATGACATTAACGGGTACTTACAGAGTAAGGAGGAAGTTGCACGTGACTTTGGATACATAAACACGTGCAGAGTCACATAGTCTCACTTTAGTTCTCAGGGACAATCCTGTTCATGTTGTGTTAAATAGAAGTCTTGTCGAACGATGTAGACAATAAAATACTGTGATAAAGTGCAAGCAGAAAAAATTAAAACCAACTGATTTTCTACAGCACATAGATTGTTAGATGATCACTATTACATTCTGCACTGTCCTGACTCTTTGTCTGATCATGAATCATGAATAATTTGTGACGTTACTGCTGTTGTGGCACCTGCAAAACTGTGGAAACTTTGGAGTGGTTGGAGGCTACAAACTTTAGCAACTTAATGATGTTTTGGCAAAGTCTGACTCATATGTGGGTTAAAGAGACATTGGTGAGTCTAATATGCTGCTGGGTCTGTTTAAATCATAGTAAAAGAATCATTTTATGGATAATACAGTTTGTAAAAGATATATCCCAAAGCAAATAATGCAAAGTCAACCTACAGGACAAGTGTTCTGTGATTTTAGTGACTATGTGAACTTCTCAGATCCATGCCAACAGCTTTGCTCTCTGATTTATAAACCAATATCAGTGCTAAAATGTGGAGCAAGGTAAGTGTTCAGGTCTTATTCAAATGGTTCAAATTAACAAGAAGGATGTCCAGCTGTCAGATTAGTGTTCAGGTGACGTCCTGTTGTGCAGTTACAGACTGTAATCCATAATCTATATGACTGGGCTTTATTTATTTTTGTTTAAGAAGAAGTGGCTTTAAGGCTTCTCTCATTTTGTGTGAAATGTCATAGTGTAGACTGACCCATTTTTTTAGTCAGCATCATCTTTCTCAGTTTAATGAAAAAGATTACATTTTGTTTGTCTGTTTGTGACTAGGATGAACATCAGTATACACAACCCTTTTTAAATGACAAAAAAGAAACACACACACACTAAAACAAATCATTAATATTCAGAATACTATGTATCACTTTAATGGTCAGAATTCGAAAATCCTGAAGTAGAGTGACTGGCTATTAGTTTGTGACCTCAAGCACAAGCACACTTCACTTGCAGCAGGACAATGATCCAATGTGTCTTGGTGTTTGGGTGTTCAGGAAAATCACTTTAGATATGCTATCTTAAACAACTTTATTTTGCGTTGTTAGCTTACTAGCAAACAGGAGAAGTATTATTATTACATCATATCCTTTGGGCACCTATACCAACCTGAGTTACTGAAACAGCCAATCAGCAACTGCCATAATAGTACATGCTTAAGGGTGACATTTATATGTGAAGTAATACACACAGAACAGGTGACATAAATAACTGGCTAGTAAAAAAACATGCATATTAAAGTATTGGATAATAATCTGTTTATAACAACTATAATGTTGAAGGCTTTATATACCCAACAACTCACATTGATTGATAAATAGGGGCGGCAGTAGCTCAGGTGGTAGAGCAGTCGCCTATGAGGGGAGTAGTTCCATTCCCAGTTCCTCCTGGCTCATGGCTACTTGCTGAGGTGTCCTTGGACAAGACACTAAAACCCTGTAGTGTAGCATTGACATACCATCTAGCAGCTGTCCAACCACAATTTTCCAAAGTGGATCAATAAAGTATTCATTATTATTATTATAAATGAATTTATAATAAAAATCACTGCTATGTGCATATTGGATTTTTGTCTCTTAACGTGAGCAAGTCAATTAATTAACAGTTCAATAATCACAAGTCCATGAGTTCACATCCAGATCTGGAGGACTGTATAACGTTTGGTCGAGGTTTTTGCTGCCAAAATAGGGTCAACCAGTTATTAAGTCAGTTAAGGTTCACACACTTTTTCCACCCTGCACTGTGAATATTTACGTTATCTTCAATATAAACATGAAAACATATAATGTTTCTGTAGTATTATTTTAAGCAGACTGTGTTTTTCTATTGTTGTGACTTAGATGAAGAGCAGAGCACATTGACATAATCATGCAGAAAACCATGAAATTCCGCAAGGGTCCCAAAGTTTTTCTTGCCACTGTATGCTGTACTGGATGTAGCTGTGACTAAGGCTTTGCAGTTCTGTCATAATATTTTTTCTAAAGTTGTGCTTTTTGTACTCTTATGGGATGCATCGTGTTGTGATTGACAACTTGAGCTGTGAATGTATGATTTGGAGGACTCGCAGGTGACGACTCATCAGCAGTTGGGCTGCTCATCTGGGGTGTTGCAATATTCCAAAAGACTCAATTAAGGATGCTTTTGCTTCAAGAGTGATTTGCTATGTGCACATACGTTTCAGCTAGTCTATTCCATTGTGGGTAAAGCTGCATCTCAAGGCACTTTACAGTGTAGGGTTTAACATACATAGTATAATTGTATACAAAATTACATAGTAAACTCAACAATTCCATTTGAGCAAGCTTTAGCCAGCAGTGGAGAGGAAAAACTCCTTCAGAGGAAGAAACCGTCAGCAGAACCATGGTGGGCGGCCATCTGCCTCGACCAGTTGGGATAAGTGGAAAGAAGAGAGAGAAAAGAACAGCAGGTAACAAAAAACAACAACAAAAAGTAGAAAAAACACTGGGCTGGTCAGTAGGACCAGTAACTGCACTCTGCAGGTATCCTCGGCCCCGGAGCTGTATATCTCCAAAGGAGTACAGAGAGATGGAGACAGAGAGGAGAAAGCACAAGTATGGAAGAGAGAAATGACAAATTTAATTACATGCAATGGTAGCATTTAAATAGATAGACGAGAGAATAGGAGGGGGGAGGAAAGAAGAGCAGCTCATTGTATTGAGGGAGGTTCCCCAGCAGACTTATCTATATCAGCATAACTAAGAGATGGTTCAGTATCTAACTATAAACTTCATATAAAAAAGGGAAGTTTTAAGTCTAGTCTTAAATGTAGAGAGGGACTCTGCCTCCCAAACCTGAACTGGGAGCTGGTTTCACAGAAAAGGAACTTGATAGCTGAAGGCTCTGCCTCCCATTCTATCTCAGTCTGGAAAAAAAATATCTGCATTCTGAGAACAAAGTGTTATGCTGGGAAAATATGGGCAAGTGTCCTTGGGCAAGTATCTTGCCCAAGGACACTTTGGCACGTGACGTGGCAGCCGGGAATTGAACCACCAATCCTGTGATTGGCAGTCAACTGCTCTACCTATTGAGCCACAGCCACCCCACCCCAATTTAGCTTAATTGGAGGCTGTTGGAGAAGTTTTTAGACCATCCTATTAATAGTGAATTACAATAATTCATTATTATTGTAAACTGGAACAAAACCTTCAACATAACAACACAAGGGAGGTGTGGAGGGGCATGAGGACCATCACTGGCTGCAAGTCCAGCAGCCGGGTGACTGAGGGGACTGTGGTCCGGGCCAAAAAATTGAATACCTCCACCTCCTCCCCCTCTATACAGGTCATACCTGAGTACAAATACCTGGTAGTGTACTTAGACAACAAACTAGACTAGACAAAGAACTCAGGAGCACTGTACAAAAAGGCTCAGAGCCGGATGTTCTTTCTGAAGAGACTCAGCTCCCTTCAACGTCTGCAGGACCATGCTCAGTTGTGTTATGAGTCTGTGGTGGCCAGTGTCATCTTTCATGCCATGCTCTGCTGGGGCTGCAACCTGATAGTCATTGATCAACATGGCGCCGCAGATGGTAGCCTCGGCTCTATGCTCTTCAAGACCACAGTGCCCAACTGCTTCAGACAGTCCACCCTCGTGCCGCTGCCTAAGAGGTCAACCATCACCAGCCTGAACGACTACAGACCTGTCGCCCTGACTTCTGTGGTCATGAAGTCATTTGAGAGGCTGGTGATGAACCACCTGAAGGACATCACAGACCCCCTGCTGGACCCCCAGCAGTTCACCTACAGGAAAAACAGGTCGGCTGATGATGCAGTAAACCTAGGACTCCACTACATCCTGCAGCACCTGGACCTCCCTGGCATGTATGTCAGGATCTTGTTCTCGGGCTTCAGTTCAGCCTTCAACACGATCACCCCTGGAATACTCGACCATAAACTAACCCAGCTCACCGTACCTGCTCCCACGTGTCAGTGGATCAGGAGCTTCCTGACAGACAGGACGCAGGGGTGTGTCCTCTCTCCACTGCTCTTCTCCCTGTACACTAATAACTGCATCTCAGGGAACCACGGTGATGAATCTGCATACAGGCAGGAGGTGGAGCAGCTGGTCCAGTGGTGTAGTCAGAACCAGCTGGAGCTCAACACGCTCAAGACCCCCCTTACATAACAATAAATTTGTCAAAAGGTTTTTGAATTGTACTGAAATAATTTGAGTCAAGTATTGATTATGCGGGCTACTTAATAAAAGGACAGTGAGATAAAGTTGATAAAGGGACAGTGAGACAGTGAAAAAGGAAGAGATAAATAAAAAAATGTCCAAAAAGAGAAAAGTGGACAGCGAAAATTGAGTTTTTAATCCAGAATGGATATTACCCACTGAACCAGGAGTTTCTGATATGTTCAGAAACTGTGGATCTTATTAAAAGTGCCGATGTCAAAGAGCATTATGAGACAAAACACAAGGTTTTGCACACACATACCCACTCAAATCTGAAGTGTGACAGAAACTTGCTAGTCTCAGAGCCCAGTATGACCAGGATCTTGAGCCACATGCTCAGTTTGATGTTACATAACAATAAATTTGTCAAAAGGTTTTTGAATTGTACTGAATTAATTTGATTTGACAGTCAAGTCAAGACAGTCAAGTATTGATTACATGCAAGCTACTTGATAATCTATCGCGGTAAATAGTAAATAGAACAGAACAAAAATACTGTGTAACCGGACCTCTTTAAATTTTTGTTGATTACTCGTGCTCTACATGTAGTTTGCTGTCCAAACTCCTCTCAATCCTGGACTATTCCTCCCACCCACTACACAGTGTGTTGGCTGGACAGTGGACCACGTTCAGCCAGAGACGGATCAAAGTGCTCCATAGAACTTCACAGGAGGTCCTTTCTGCAACAATTTCTCCCTCTTCTATAAGGAATGGGGGATCTGACATTTTCATGTCTGCTGTCATTCCAGCCTAGACTATAATTATTGACCCATTTTCATTCATCTCACATATTCTGTATATATATAGTATATGTATATGATATGTCTATAGTGTATCGATATTTAAGAGCATTTTGACTAAAAGCCCACTCTGCAGTTATCAAACCTCATATTAGCTGAAAGAATCAAAAGGCTGGACTAACCTTTGTTGAGGAGCATGTTGTGTGGACAGAAGATAATTGAATCCAAAGTTAAAAATAAAAGCAAGCATAATTTATTTGAGTCAGAAGGGAAACATTATGTTATTCATAAAAATGGGGAAAGTATGAACTGAACCTATTTTTACAGTTGTAAAGAAGTCAGTGAAAGGTGGAGGAGGTGTCATGGTGTGGGGAATGTTTTCTGCAGCAGGAGTCTCTTATACAGCTAGGGGTTACTCCATCCATGTTTTGACAGACAATTTGAAAAGCCAATGAAAAGCACATTACTCAACCATGTCAAGTTAGGTTAATGCACACCGCACAGAACGGCACATTCATCTAAAAGAGAGAATGATGAGGGGCACAGACCAAGGGTCAAAAGAGTCTGTGTTTACTTTTTAAAGTCAGACAGGAAGCAGAGTAACACACTGCAAACTGTGTAGAAATCACATTTCCATTTGATCTGTATGGCGATATGTTTATTGATGTGAAAAAATATATTACTATTACTATCACTTATGGGCACTTTAAAATAGTCCCAACATAGTCCCAAGACGTTTTCATATCTATTAAAATTTAGAATATTAAAGCATTCATGGAAACACAGAGTTTGGGTACTGATGTAACAAAGTTTCTACTAGAGCTTTGTTAGTTGAGAGTTTTCTTCTAGTGAAACGGTCTCTTTAGGCTCATGATCTTCTGGCATATTGAAAGCAGAATCAGCAGCTTCTCCACCTGCTCTTTCTGAGGTAGATGGCTCTTCTGTTGGCTGTGGACACTGATGAGATTTATTACCTGGAATTAAACATAAATGTCAGTTAAATATTCAACTAGGAATATGTTTTCAAGATTCAAAAAACTTATTAATCCCAGAGGGAAATCGTTTTGCCTCATTACAGTTGTTCTCAACACAGACAGAAAGAAAGAGAACCAAAACCAGAAGAGATCAACACCAACATAAATACAAAATACAAAAACATCAATACAGAAAACTCAATATATGTACAGAATATGTAAAATAGATTAATAAAATTGGGTCAATATTTATAGTCCACGGTGGAATGACAGCAATTATATGACAGAAATTGTCAGTTCCCCCACCCCTTACAGTGGGAAGAGGAATTGAAGAGATTGATGGCCACAGGTAGAAAGGACCTCCTAATGTTAATGAGTCTTTGGCTGAATGTGCTCCTGTCCAGCCAACACACTGTGCAGAGGGTGGGAGGGATTGAGAGGGTTAGTTTGGAATAGAGTTTGGACAGCATCCTCCTCTCAGCTACAACATGTAGAGGGTCCAGAGGCTCAGAGCCCAGTATGACCAGTCCACCAGGATCTTGAGCCTCATGCTCAAGTCCAGCTCAGCCCCCAGAACAGAGCCAGCCCTCCTGATCAGTTTGTTCAGCCTGTTAGTGTCTGCCACCTTTATGTTGCTGCCCCAGCAGACCACAGCATAGAAGATGACACTGGACACCACAGACTCATAGAACATCCGCAGCATGGTGCTGCACACGTTGAAAGACCTAAGTCTCCTCAGAAAGTACATCGGCTCTGAGCCTTTTTGTTCAGTGCTGATGAGTTCTTAGTTTAGTCCAGTTTGTTGCAAGTACACTCCCAGGTATTTGTACTCGGATATGATCTCCACCTTCCCCCCCTGTATGGGGGCCCCTGTGGGATGACGGGACTCCCAGATTTCCTGAAGTCCATCACTAGCTCCTTTGTTTTATTAAAGTTGAGTTAAAGATGATTGAGTCCACACCAATCAACAAAAATTGTCCACCACTTTCAGTACTCTGTGCCACCCTGAATACATCCTAAAACTGCAGTCATCAGAGAACATCTGAAGAGAGCAGGACTCTAAGTTGTACCTGACGTCTGAGGTGTACAGGGTGAAGAGTCCATTATCCAGGAAATCAGGGGAGTGTTAACCTGCATGTTTTTTTTTAATTTCTCTCCCAGCAGTGCAGGCCGGAGGGTATTGATTTCACTGGAGAAATCAAAAAATATGATCCTCACTAATACCCCAGGTTTGTCCAGGTGGGTGTAGGTGCACCGAAGTAGATGTATCATGGCGTCATCCACTCCAAGATGGGGTTGATAGGCAAATTGGAGGGGGTCAAGTGAGGGTTTGACCAGAGGTTAGAGGGACTCTAGGATCAGCCTCTCAGAGCCAATGGTCTTTAGTCATTGAGGACTCTGGGATGTGGCGTCTTATTCACAGGAACAGGCACGACTTTTTCCACCCAAGAGGAACTCTCTCCAGATGCAGGCTGAGGTTGAAAATGTGCTGGAGAACACCACACAGCTGAGGAGCACAGGCTTTCAGCACCTTTGGGCTGACTCCATCTGGACCTGCAGCTTTTGTGGGGTGAAGCTCTCTTCTCACCTGCACAGCTGAGATCGTTACGGTGGTGGCTGAGTCGTGTGGAGAAGGGACTGAGGAGCGGTTAGTGAACTGCAGGGGGCTCTGTGGCACAGCCTGGAATCGATAAAAAAAAAATTATTCAATTCATTGGCCTGGTCCACAGTCCCCACAGTCGCCTGGCTGCTGAACTTGGAGCCATTGATGATTCCCATGCCACTCCACACCTTCCTTGTGTTGTTATGTTGAAGGTTTTGTTCCAGTTTTCTCCTTTAAGCCTCATTTTCCTCCCTAATCCTTACAGAGAGCATTCTCTGGACCCTCTTTGCTGCCTCCCTGTCTCATGACCTGAATGTCTTCTTTTTGTCATTCAGGATGGCTTTGATGTCTTGCGTGACCCAGCTTGATGTTTGCCAAGCAGCAAATGGTTTTTGTGGATACGTGGGTGTCCACACAGAAATTAATGTAGTCAGTAATGCAGTCTGTCAGTCCATCAATGTCCTCACTGTAAGGCTCACAGAGAGTCTTCCAATCTGTCTCATTAAAGCAGGGGTGTCAAACTCAATTGCACAGGGGGCCAAAATCCAAAACACACTTTAGGTCGCGAGCCGAACAGGATAAACATTTATTGAGCACACTAAAACTTTTAAAACTTTTTAACATAAACCTTAAATAACTTATAATATTTTGCTCTCTATAAAAATATATCCTGTCTAAATTATACAAGTTAGAAATAAAGTAAACATTAAAAGAACAAACCTTCAAATTTCTTTAATCTTATGTCATTTTATATAAAAAATAAACTTAAATTTTAAATATCCCAAAAGATTTTGCTCTCCATAAAAATATTTCCTGTCAAAATTATACTAATTCAAAATATGAACATGCTGCATAACAAAACCTGGAAATATAAATAAGATTTGTGCTTTTCAGCGTTAACAAATCAAATCATTCAGTCTTTGCTTCAGTCATTTTATCAGAGCTGCATCTTTTTTTGTCAACAAGTTCGTTTATGGTTGTTGTGAGGTTCTGTGTTGTGGAGATTCTCAGGATGGACTGCAGGTTCTCACCAGTGAGACGACTCCTGTGTGCTGTTTTGTTAGTCTTCATCACTGAGAACAGCTTCTCACATAGATTTGTGCTACCAAACATAAACTAGGTTCGAGCCGCATGTGGACGGAGCTGGAGCATGTCTGCGGGAATGGAGTGAATAAACTGTGCAGCCCTGCAGTGTCCTACTTTACCTTCAGTCATTACACTGCAGCTTAATCAGCTCCATCTGAATCTGCACAGGTGCAGTTTACACATCGACGGTAAATGGGTTGCGAAGCAACTCCAAATTATTTTCTTGTTTGTCAAAGTCACCAAAGCTCCGTGAGAACTAGTTTATCAGCAAAGTGCGTATTTCTGAACACCGCTGTAACGATATGGTTCAACATTAATTGGCATCGTGAGGACTAGCTTCATAATAACTTGCAGCATCATAAACTAGACTTGATTAACGCGGAATGTGTTCGGCAAGGCAGCTGAAGCGCTGCATTATGGGATCTGTAGTTTATTGTGTTGCCAGCGCTTCATATCGCCGGGCCATTAATAATAATAATAATATAGAAAAGATCTCGCGGGCCGGATATAGTTACACGCCGGGCCCGATGTGGCCCGCGGGCTGTGAGTTTGACACATATGCATTAAAGCATCCCTGCAGGGCAAAGTGCCTGTCCATCTCTTTAAGGTTTTAATGGTGGCAGGCTGCCTCTGTACCAAAGGTGTGTATTGTGGGATGACATGTAGCTACCAGGTTGTGATCTGACTTTCCCAGAGAGGGGAGGGCAGTGGAGCTGTGGACATCTTTAACATTAGCATACAACAGGTCCAATGCCCTCTCCTCCCTGGTGGGACAGCTCAACTGGGTAAAGGTGAGAGGTGTTTTGGTGAGGGTGGCGTGATTAAAGTCTCCAGAAAACATAAAGAAGGAGACAGGGTGTTTAGTCTGCAGGCTGGAGGTGACCGTCTGATTGACGTTACACGCAGCAGTGGCATTAGCGGATAGAGGAACGTAAACGGCAATTAATATGAGTGAGAAAACTCTCTGGGCAAGTAACATGGAGTCTCACAGCCAACAGTTCATTATCAGGGCTGCATACACACTCTTTTACAGTTACATGATCAGGATGGCACCGCTCTCCTCTCACCTCCTTTCCTAGCGCACAGTGCTAAAACCATCGATATTAACACTGGAGTCAGAAATACCATCATCATGGTCATGTCTCTGTAAAACACATCAAACTACATTTGGCAAAGATTTTGTCCATCCTCACCAGAGCTGTCAGTTCGTCCATCTTTTTTTCCAGTGATCAGAGAGGGGAGATGCGGTTTGAATCGTCTCACCTTCATTCTTCACTCTTTATTTCCTCATTGCTGTTTTTTGTCTCCCCTGTCTCCTCAAACGGAAAGAGTGGAACTTGTACTTTGAAGTGGGAGCAAATGCTTCTTACATTTAGTCATTTAGCAGACGCTTTTATCCAAAATGACTTACAAGTGAGGAACAAGGCAAGCAAACAACTAAGTCAAGGAGAAAAAACATCAAAGCAGTGCTATCAAAAAAGTGTTTCTGTTTCAAGAGAAACTGTTTGTTTTTTTAAGTGCAAAGGAAGATGCCGAGTTTGCAGAGTTTGGCAGCTCATTCCACCATCATGGGATCACTGAGCTGAAAAGTTTTCCTTGGTGTCTACTGGTACTAGTACCACCAGACGTCGTTCACTGGCTGGGCACAGTGGACGGGAGGGGATGTAGACCTGAATGATTGAATTGAGATAAGTTGGAGCTGTAGAGTTGACCACCCTGTAGGCAAGAGACAGAGCTTTGAACTTAATCCTTGCAGCCACAGGAAGCCAATACAAAGATCTGAAGAGCTGTAAACCTTTTGGGTTGATTGAAAATGAGGCCTGCTGCAGCATTTTAGAACATCTGTAGGGGTTTGGTCGTGGATGCCGGTAACCCCATCAGCAGTGCATTGCAGTAGTCGAGACGAGATATGATTAACACCTGTACAATGAATTGGGTCGTGTACTCCGTTAGGTAGGGTCTGATCTTTCTGATGTTGTCTACACAACCTAGAGGTGGCAATGTGTTCCGTCAAGGTCAGTTGGTCATCAATGAAGACCCCCCAGGTTTCTAGCAGTCTTGCAAGCTAAGCTGATGTTGTGTTGTGGTGAAGATCTGTCAGGGAAGACTAGAACTTCAGTCTTGGGCTAGAGCTGATCCAGAGATGCCTAAGTCTGAGAGCGCAGTCATAACTGCACTTATCCACTCTTAACCATTTATAATACATTAATAATATTTAATAAATTCTTAACCATTTAACTAAACGATACTGGTTTTGTAATGCAGCCATGCAAAGTCTACATTCACATCACTAGCAGTCAGTACATAATACGTCTCACATGGCCGCTTGGAACCAACCTGGCCCACTCATATACACCTCATAATCCTCTTACCTTGTAAATTGCTAAGTCTGTCTGCAAGTGATCAGTTTCTATAATATCATCATCAACAAAGACTAACTGATGTCACAATTTTTACTGTGTTTTTGTCAGAAACTGGATCAGTTTGAATGAAAAAAGACTGAAAAAACTAATGAAAATCAATATTTTCACTTCAGTGTATTGTCAGTAAAACATAAACTCTGGTCCTTCAGAGTAAGCTGAAATATGCTACAACCATTACTTATTAAATAACATATAGTGTACAGTAAGCAAGTAACATCACACATTTAAATGACAAGAAAAAGCAACACTTACTTTTATAGATATAAACCACGACAACAGTAACAGTAACAGCAACAACAGTAACAGCAACGATAATGATGATTGTTTTCCATCCTTGAGAAATAATAAAACAGCAGTAGTGTTAGTTTTCTGTTAATTAAACATAAGAACATATGGAAGACAATAACAAACATAAATAAAGCATATGTCATAATGAGAGAACTACAGTTAATTTCTCCTAATAAAAAGAATGAAAAGAATGAAATTGTAATGTTATTACTGTATGGTAGAAACATTGTCAAATCATTTTCCAGTGTAGAATGTCTGATACTGTGTCTTTCAAGATGCCTTATGATTAGGTAAACTGGACATTATAGTAGAAATTAATTGATCCATTATGTCCACTGACCATTAGGAAAAAGATTTAGTTAACATTATTCTTGCAGTTGGTTTTGGTACCACACTAACTGATTTCAGTCACGCTTGCTTTATATTGCTTTGTTGTCTTTGGGTCAGTTTTTAAAGTTAAGATGGTTGGTGCAGTTCTGGTGCTATATGGGTTAATCCTGCTCCTGAAAGCACACTATCTCTCTCTGCCCAGTAATGACCTTCAGCTTATGCCAGGTATTTTTGAGTCAGGTGTGCCAGGACAAGATAAGAAAAGATGGAGAACTTTTTAGGGTGTGACTGTAGTATATAGAAGGGAACATGAGATGGGATTAGACCATAATGAGACAGCAAAGTTCAGTTCTTCGTAAACTGTCAATACAATATTGTGATCAGACAATGATTGTCTGATCGCTGATGAATTGTCAAATTGACAATTTGGAAAGTCTTAAACCTTACACCTTGAGATGACTTCTGTTGTGATTTGACGTTGTACAAATAAAAACATAATAATAGTTTCCATGTAAAGCCGTCATACTGCTCCTCAATCAGCTTCCTAAATAACCCTTAGCAATACAGCTATAATACCCAACATAAACTGAAAATAGATAGATAAACTGCTCACATATGTAAAAAGGGCACAGAATCCTTTAAATACCTGGAGGTGGCACTGACACTTCTTTCGTTGCAGTCAGAGTCTGGTTTGAAGTTGGGTTGTAAACCTCACAGGCCACATTCTGTAACCCTATGATGCTGACTGTGCTGCTGACACTGAATGTACCGTCTTCTTCAAAAATCACAGTGGATGGTTTGTGTGGCTTCAGGTTAGTCCCTCTATCCCCAGAGCTCCATTTAATTTCAGGTTCAGGAAACCCTCCCTTTGTGTTGCAGGTTGCTGTCTTTTCTTTTCGGTTTATCTCAATTTTAGGTTCCTGGAAAGGAGCTAGAATTGGATCAGAAAGTATGTTTCAGGTCAAGAAGGAAGATAAACATAGAATACAAATAAATAAAAAAATGTAAAAGCACTTTTTACCACGAGAAAATAAACACAGGAAGTTGCACAATTTGCCTGATTTGGTTCATATATAATTGATAATGTCTGTCAACTAATGTCATTCTTATTGACCCCTGACAACAGGTATTGTCAGATGCTGGTGGGACAGCAACTGTTGTCTGGGGTCTAATTGAAGTGTTAAATATATGTATGGCACAATGTGTACGTCTTCTAAACCATCGACCACATTAGTAAAGTAACTTTTTATCTCAATTTTATGTTCCTGAAAAAGGAGCTGGAAATGGGTCAAGATTAGTTCAGCAGTTTTTTTTTATGTAGAAATGTGTGAACATTAGGCTGACAAAAAAGATAAACAGAGAAACACAGTACATCAGTTCATCAGTATTAGTTCTTTTATAATGATAAGAACAACACTACAGTAACCTACACTGAATTCCAAAAACAATTAACAAATTAATGAACAAACAACTAGTCATTTTTATTCATATTTATAGTGCAACTAAGCCAATAGAGCTTCAACAATCATCACTTGAGGACATTTAGTAGTCCTAACTCAACTTTTACTGGGCACACTATATGTTGTATACAACTTTCTTCTATGTCTCTTTAAGTGAATTATCTAAATTCCATTACTTAGTTGAGATATGTAAATGTACATCACTGCAGTTTAATGTAACTGAAAAGTTATTACAGTAAGATGAGATTTATTCCTTTTTCCATTTCCATAAACAGGGAAATATTGTGCATCATACCTGCTACATACACGGTCGTCTGACAGAACCTATTTGTAGATTTGATTTGTGACCTAAAAATAACTTCAATATCAATCTGGTCATCTTGCAGCATCAGAGGCTCAATGATGAGTGAGAAGTTTCTAGAAGGTAACTGATCAGGGAAGATTGTGGTCCTGTTTTTAAAAGACCTGTTTTGGTGTTGAAACTCTTCTTTCCCATATACATAAGCATGAAGAAGAATGTGAGGCTTCCTACAGCCCTGCCAGTATATGAGACTGTTGTTAGGTTGGAATGGTTCACTGAAGGTGTGATAACATGGCCAGAACAGTGGCTCTCCTCTGGTTCCATTGATGCTGATGTTTGCAGATGAAACTTTCAGCAGTAGAAACACATTAGGAAAACTACAATAAAAGAGAAAGAAGAATCAATTAAATGCAAACTAACCAGTTAGTTTAAGTTACATAAAATAAGAGCAGTTCTATCTGGGAAAATTACATTTGATGTTAGCTTGCTAGTTGTCTAATGTCTGTGAAGATTCTCAGTCATCCAGGTCATATTTATCCTAAACTATGCTGTTAAGTAGCAGCTTTAGGTTTAGTTGCTACTGACATCACCTCATCCCCACCTTCATCCATAAGGCTTCATCAGTTCTGACTGACTGGCTGGAAAAGCAGATGTATAAACCCTTTGGAGTCATTAAGTCATAACCCTTTGACGGTCATCTGTTGATACATGGATGGAAGGTAAAGCGTAGTCAAGAACTTAATGCAAGTCCAGTTGCCACTGAACAGCAATTTTAGGCATTGCTGTCTAACCTCAACCACTCAACATGCTAATAGAACTAATAAACCATTGCAGAGGACAGATCAGAGTGAGACACCACTATCCAAATAAATTTACATAATGGCTCCAAAAATCTATAGTAAATACTAGCATAACTACTTTAATTCAAATATTATTTGTATAGCAACAAATCAAAACAGAAGTCATCTCAAGGCACTTTACAGTATAAGTATAAAAGTATAATAGAATAAAGAATCATAAATTATAAAGGCACTGCCGCTCATTCTACATTCAGAAACTCTAGGAACCATAAGTAGACGTGCACTCTGAGACTGGAGAGTTCTGCTGGAAATTGTTTGGAACTATGAGGTCTATAAGATAAGATGATTCTTAAGAGTTTTATATGTGAGGAGAAGAATTTTATTTTCTGTGCTGGATTTTACAGGGAGCCAATGGAGAGAAGCTAACGTAGGAAATAGGAGGAGAGAATTACGTCAGAACTCTGGATGCAGGATTTTTAGATTAACTGGAAGCTTACATCTTATGACATCCTATCAATAGTGAATTACAATAATCTAGTCTGACAGTCTGAATTTAGGAGAAGGAAATTGGAGTATATCCAGGTCTTTATGTGCTTGATTAATTGATTAGTTTCTTCTGGTTTCATAGATAAATATAACTGCATATAATCTGCATAGAAATGGGAATTTCCTAATAATGTTGCCTAAGGGGGACATATATAGAGAGTAAAATTGATACGATATCTAATGATATATATGATTTAAACCAGCCTAGTGTTGTTCCTTAAACCCCAATGACAAGTTCCAGTCTGTGTAATAAACTATTGTTCTCTATAGTATCAAATGCAGCACTAAGATCTAACAAAATGAGAACAGAGAGAGTCCATAGAAGATCGTTAGTGACCTTTACTAGTGCTGTTTTTATACTATGATAAACTCTAAATCCCGACTGGAAATTTCCCAGTCTCAGTCTCTGTATTACTTTTTTTTTCCTTATTTATGATGTTGCCACTTGGGACTACTATGTCTATCACTACAGCCTTCTTCCTCTTTTTGTCTACCGATACAATGTCTGGTCTGTTAGCCATTCCAGTTTGTCAGTCCCTATCTGGAAGTCCAACTGGACCTTAGCTTGGTCATTTTCAATGACCTTTGGAGGTGGATCACCTTGCACCTGGGGTTCTACCTGGTGTGGTATACACTGGCCTCTACTGATCTTGAACTTGTTCCTGCACTGCCATGATTAGTGCCTCTGTGCTGTCTTTCAGTCTAGGTTTGTCTAGTCACTAGTAGGGTGTTTTTCCATGTTTTGCCTTGGATAGTAACTCTGGAGTAAAACCCTCCTACCACCAAACATTTGGTATTAGTATTAGTCCTGCACTAGCCAAAATACATGGAGGGAAAAGTATAATCCAGTCAAATACATGAAGAATGATTTGTTTAAAACTGTCATATAACTGCCTACCAATGCCTGAGCGAAATGTCATAAAGACAAATAAGTAGCATGTGTCAGAAGAACAGTAACTACAATGTGATAGACAGACAAAGGTATGGTAATAATGAAAACCTCAGAATTTTGCATATTCATCAAGCAATCAGTAACTATAATACTGATCATGGTGACGAGGACACCCCACAGATAGCATTGTGTCTGTGCATAAACACACATGCTCACATGCTCCTTCCTCCTCACCTCATTTAATTGTGTCGTACATCAACCATCGTGGCTCCTCTGCAAAAATAGAAACATGCTATGCAGATTTAAGCTCACACCAAAGAATAATAATAAAACCTATTCCATAAAGTAAAAGAATTTTCCAGGTTGTGCAAGGCACTCATGCAGTGCACTTAGCTTTCTTAGCCAATAGGTGTGTAGGTGTGGTGGCTGTGGCTCAATAGGTAGAGCAGTTGTCTGCCAATCATAGGTAGGTGGTTCAATTTCTGGCTTCCAAGTCACATGCCAAAGTGTCTTTGGGCAAGATACTGAAGCCCAAGTTGTCCCCGTTGAGTCAGAACAATTGCATAGCAGCTCGGCCATTGGTGTGTGAGTGCAAATTGGTGAATGAGAGGCAGTGTAAAGCACTTTAAGTACCAGTTAGGTAGAAAGGCACTATATTCAATTTATTTGTATAGAACTTTTTTTCATTGTCACAAAACAGCTTTACACAAGCAAAGAAACTATGGAAGTTTACACGAACAGTGAATGTGTATGAATCATAAAAATCAGATTGTCCCTGATGAGCTAGCCGAGGGCGACGGTGGCAATGAAAAACTCTCTGAGAAGGCAACAGGCAGAAACCTTGAGAGGAACCAGACTCAACAGGGAACCCATCCTTATTTGGGGTGATTACATACTATGTGTTTGGCAGCAGGCAGTTCAGTATAACAGCTAATGTCTTTAAGATAATGTGGAGTAGACTTGTAGGAAATTCCAGTCCTGGACTATCAAGCATTGAGTCGAGACCTCAGAGAAACAGCTGCCGACGTCCGATGAGGCCAGGACTGTCTTCATGTTAGAGTGGAACCAATCCCAGTCACCACACGGTTCCCATAGGGACCATACGGGGGATCCAAGCGAGATCTCCGACCAGAAGTGGGGCACCAGGACGAGTCAGACAGGTCCAGAGGGCAAACGGTGGAACGACTTGTAGCTCAACAGAGAGACAGGAAGAGGGAAAGAGAGACAGGAAGAGGGAATAAGAGAGAGGGTATCGATCATGTCAGGGAATGGTGCTGTCCAGTTCTTTATACCTGAGATGCTTTCTTGGATGTCTGCCACAGTGGTGATTACTTAGATCCACTAGCCACTGGGCATTGTCGCATGTGATGCTTCCTTGTCTCAGGGAGTGGAATGGAAAGACAGAAATTGCCAGTTCCCCCCCCAGGGGGGAGGAATTGTAAAATTTATTGGCCACAGGTAGAAAGGATATTCTGTGGCGCTCTGTGGAGCCCTTATTGTTAATAAGTCTTTGGCTGAACAGGCTCCCATGTCCAGCCAACACATGTGTAGTGGGTGGGAGCGATTGTCCAGGATTGAAAGGAGTTTGGAGAGCATCTTCCTCTCAGCTACAACATGTAGAGGGTCCAGCTCCACCCCCTGAACAGAGCTAGCCTTTCAAATCAGTTTGTTCAGCTGTTCAGTTTGTTAGTGTCTGCCATCACCAGTGCCTTTGTTTTATAGATGTTCAGTTGAAGATGGTTTAGTCCACACCAGTCAACAAAACTGTCTCTGTCACTGGTACTCTGTGACATCTCCACGCTGAATACATCCTACAATATCAGAGAACTTCTGAAGATGGCATTACTCTGAGTTGTACCTGAAGTCTAAGGTGTACAGGGTGAAGAGAAATTCAAACAGAACTGCCCCCTTTGGAGCACCTGTGCTACAGACCACAGACACACAGTTCTGCAGGTGGACGTACTATGGGCGGTTAGTGAGGTAGTCCATGATCCAAGAAATCAGGGGAATGTCAACCTGCATGTTTTTTTTTTTTTTCTCTTCCAGCAGTGCAAGCCGGTTGGTGTTCAGTGCACATGAATAATCAAAAAATATTATCCTTAGTAAGCCCCCAGGCTTGTCCAGGTGGGTGTAGGTGCAATGGAGCAGATGTATGATGGTGTCATCCACTCCAACTTGAGGTTGATACGACAACTGGAGGGGGTCAAGTGAGGGTTTGACCAGAGGTCAGAGGGACTCCAGGACAGCTTTTATTCCTTTAATATGTGAGGTCAGCGCCATGTGTCTTTAGTCATTGAGGACTCTGGGACGTGGCGTCTCATTCAGAGGAACTAGGCACAACTTTTTCCACCCAAGAGGAACTCTCTCCAGATCCAAGCTGTGGTTGAAAATGTGCTGGAGAACACCACATAGCTGAGGAGCACAGGCTTTAAGCAGTCGTGTGAGGGAGGGACTGAGAAGCAGGTAGTGAACTGCAGGGGGCTCTGTGGCTCAACCTGGAATCGTTTGAAAAAAAACATTCAATTGGTTGGCACGGTCCACAGTCCCCACAGTCGCCTGGCTGCTAAACCTGTAGCCAGTGATGGTCCTCATGCCCCTGCAAACCTCCCTGGTGTTGTTATGTTGAAGGCTTTGTTCCAGTTTCCTCCTGTAAGCCTCCTTCCCCTCCCTGATCCTGATAGACAGCAGTGTCTGTACCCTCCTCGCTGCCTCCCTGTCTTCTGACCTGAATGCCTTCTTTTTGTCATTCTTTGATGTCTTGTGTGACCCAGGAATTGTTGTTTGGAAAGCAGCAAATAGTTTTTGTGGGTATGTGGGTGTCTACACAGAAATTGATGTAGTCAGCGATGCAGTCTTCCAGACAGTCTTCCAATCTGTCTTTTTAAAGCAACTGTGCAGGGAAAAGTGTGCCACCTCCGTCCACCTCTTTACGGTTTTAATGGTGGCAGGCTGCTTCTGAACCAAAGGTGTGTATTGTGGGAGGAGAAGTACCAGGTTGTAATATGACTTTCCCAGAGGGGGAAGGGCAGTGGAGCTGTAGCTGTAGGTTAGCATACAACAGGTCCAGTGTCCTCACCACCCAGGCTGGACAGCTCACAAACTGGGAAAATGTAGGAAGTGTCTTGGTAAAGGTTGGCTTGATTAAAGTCTCCAGAGATCATAAAAATGGCGTTAGGGGTGTCTGGTTTGCAGACTGGAGGTTACCGCCTAAATGACATAACATGCAGCAGGGGCATAAGCGGATGGAGGAACGTAAACAGCAATGAATATGGAGTGAGAAAACTCTCTGGGCAAATAATATCGACGTAGTCCCACAGCCAGCAGTTCAATATCAGAGCTACAGACACACTCTTTCACAGTTACATGACCAGGATGGCATGGATCTCCTCTTGCCTCCTGTCCCAGCGCACTGTGCTTTAACCATCTATATTAACGCTGGCGTCTGGAATACACTCATGCAGCCATGTCTCTGTAAAACACATGAGACTACTTTTTGATTTCTCTCAAAGAAAACTAGCAGAATACCGCCGACATGAAAATTGTACGTTGGTGAACAGCAAAGCAAACATGAGCTGATGAGCTCTTTAAGATTCTTTACAGTTACTTCACTGAACATAAGCTGCAAAGAACAAACTATGTGGGCATTTGCCCGGGTGGCACGCAGACCATGGCAGGGAAAAGAAAAGACTGCAGCCATTAATCAAGAGGGTTGCGTCATATGCACAGTGAAGACACTGTGCCATTCCTTGGGAAATGCTAGTGTCAAGGCAACTCAGTCTTGAATTAGGGTTAGAGAATAGGAAATTAGGTTTTGACAAAGATTGTGAGCGTGGTCAATTTCATCAAAAGCTGGCCCTTGAAAGCACAACTGTTCTCCACACTTTATGAGGCAATGCTCTCCTGAGGCAAAGACTTTAATGTGTGCATATGTGCAAGTTTAGGGATGAACAATTTCTGATGAAATTGGCCTATCTAAGCGATGTAATTGAAAAGCTATATAATTTAAATCTTCAGCTTCATGACAGAGACAAGCACCTACCTCAGCTGGAAGACAAGATCACTACATTCACCTGAAAGCTTGAGATGTGCGACAGGAAGCTCAATCAAGTTAATACTGATGTCTTTGATAATCTGAGTAAAACCAGTGCTTTTGGAGCCACCTCAGTGATTCAACAGATTAAGTAGCACTGTTTTTTAATTATTTAAAAAATACTTGGATATTAGTGCAGAAGATTGGTATATTTTGTCATTTTTTAATTGATTATGACTATTTATTATATTATATACTTAATATATTGTGCATATATTTTGTGTATGTGTATGTTATATGCTACTTACTAACTGGAATGGATTGTTGTCAAACTGAGTTTAAGAGGTTTCTGTGTTTAGTATGCAATGACAAATATTTATTCTATTCTATTCTATTCTTATCTTCTATCTGCAGCAGTTGCTGATTTCTACTTAAGAATAACAATTCATGAAGATGACCTCTGAGTTCAGCCTGAGGCTCAGATTTACTGCTTAGACCAATCTTTATAATCTGGCTTGTGATTGGAGAGCGAGTATATACTCATTGGGCAGAATGCTGTGAGCATTCTTCTTCCCTACGCCAGATCTTAGATGAGTTTTTCAGTTGTTGCTTTGTTGAAAACAAAGTACAGATCTCATCTCAACTTTGAGCATGACTTGACAGTGGCAATATCAAGCACAAAACCCTGTTTTAAAAACGTGCAGGGCAACAAAGGCTCATTGACTTGTTCCTTGTGCGCTAGACTTGTTCATTGTTCTTGTCCAATCCATTTGTTCTTTTTTGCATGGATTGAAAAGTGACAAAGCAAAGTAAAATGATAAATGCAACTGCACTTTTAGTTTCTCTACTATGAACCTGGTGATATTTGATATTATTGATTTAGGACATGATATTTCAATACCTTTTAAAATTTAAAAAATGACATGTTTTAAACATGCCATGTTTTAAATTTGGTGGGTCTTAAAACCCTCCCCGCTGTAAAAAATGGGGGAATGACAAACTGTTACCTACCCTTCTTTTGTTAATAAATGTATCTTTTTGTTCTTACTCGTTCGTCCCGTTAATCCGTTCGTAACACAAACAACTTTAGGAACCATTAATCTAGTTATCAAAAAAAAGTCCTGATTCTGTAAATAGTGACTATGTGGTGAAAAATATATTTTATCTATCATGCTTAAATCATGTACAGATTGAACCATGAGTGCAGTGATACTTAGAGCTTCCACCTTGATTCTGTTCACAAAAGCAGCATCATCATAACAAAAAACACACATTTCATTACCCTGGTTTAACTTATGTCACTTAAAATAATAAATAATAATAAAAGTTCAATTCATACCTACCAAACAAGAAGAAACAACATTTTTCTTCCATTCCATCCTAGAGCAGAAAACAAATTAATAAAAACCTTATTTCACACTGAGCTTGTGAGGTGCTGCACATCATTCTGTATGTACCATGATCAAACTATGCATGTGTTTACCATCATATTTATGTTTTGAGTCACATGTAGAGAGTGTTGTCAGAACACAAAACACAGGTTTGTTACACTGGACACTGGAGTGTATATTCTGCTCCTTGGATGTGATCCTGGTTTTGATCATAGTTAAATAGTAAAAAATGCCTTTCTAATGCAGTTTGCCAGTTTGTGAATAAGCAGTTCCTATATCCAGTCACTGGAGAAGTGTTCATAAGGTCTAGAACTTATGTAAAGCTTATGTACACACTCTAAAAACAAGAACGTTTCTAATATCTGGGTAGTGGAGGTAGTGCACTGTAATCCAGTCTTGGGCTTCATTTGGATCTTGGTCAATAGTTTCACCAAATACTGTTTCTGACCTTAACCCTAACCTTAATCTTAATCATGGTTACCATTTTTATCTGCTATATTTTTTATTACTATCAATTCCCTGAATTTTTGCATAGTGTTTATAAATTGACACAAATGGGTGTGGACAACGTGGTGGTTTAGTTGTTAGCGCTGTCGTCCACAGGTTGGCGGGGGTCTCTGTGTTGGGTTTACATGTTCTCCCTATGTCTGCGTGGGTTGTACTTAAGTAGAGTACAACTAAATGTAATCAGTTACTTACCACCTCTGTCTCTCTCTGTATGTCTGCCCTGTGATAGACTGGCAACTGTCCAGGGTGTACCCTTCCTTCTACCCACTTTTACAGCTGGAAGGGGATCCAGCACTTCTGCAACAGAGAAATCGTTAGTATGAGAAAAATGTATATTTGGCTTTTCACAGAAAATATTTATAAATGCTTGAAAACTATTTTCTCTGCTCTGATCTTTAATAAGTCTTAAAAAGTATTTTTTTTACATTTTAAAATGTGTATTATTATTTATTAATTTGTCATAAATTAAATCTGATCTTCACCAGATTGCCTTACATCCTTACACTTACTCTGCCTGCCTTTGTACTAAATTACTAAATGTAATGATGTGAATAGATTTAGGCCTCATCAGCTACCCTATCATTATTTATTGATTTTTGTACTTTTGGTTGAGTATTATAAGAATGCTCAAATGCTTAATTTGACCTTAAAAGTATTTAAATCAGAGATTTACTTACATTACCTTTTTAATGTCACCTTTCAGTCAGAAAGTGCAAACAAAGGGCCTGAGCTCATGTGAGGCTTTACTAAACATTAAAACCTTCAAAATAGCCAGGAGGCATACAGTGCCTATAAAAAGTATTCACTCACTTGGATGTTTTATTCTTTTATTGACATTATAAATCAATCATGGTCAATAAAAGTTAGCAAATCTGACAAAAAATATTTTTAGAAAAAACTCATTAATTTTAAAGTGAAAACATGTTTCTACAAAGTAATGTCAATTAAATAAAAATATGTAAGGTGAAATCAGTGTTTGCATTAATATTGACACCCTTTAGGTCAGTATTTAGTAGATACACCTTTAACTGCATCACAGCATGAAGTCTGTGTGGATTGGTCTCAATTAGGCTTGCACATCTGTACACTGGAATTTTATCCCATTCTTTTTTGTAAAAGAGCTCAAGCTCTGTCAGGTTGTGTGGGAATCTGGTGTGAACAGCACTTTTCAAATTCATCCAGAAATTCTCTATTGGATTAAGGCCTGGGCTTTGACTCTGCCACTCCAGAACATTCACCTTTATCTATAGGCTTCGGGTCATATTTTGCCACATTCATCTTACACCTCTACCTTAACAAGCCTTCCAGGGCCGGCTCCCAAGAAGCATCCACATAGCATGTTGCTGCCACTACTGTGTTTCAAAGTGGGGATGGTGTGTTTGTGGTGATGTGCAGTGTTTGGTGTGCACCATACAGAGCATCTTGTCTGATGGACAAAAAGTAGAAGGTTTTCTTAAACCCATAAAGCTTTGACTGGTAAAGAACCTGGCCCACAGTTGTTGTATGTACAGTCTCTCCTATCTCAGTTGCTGAAGCTTGTAACTCCCTCAGGGTAGTCAATGGTGTGTTAGTGGCCTTTCTCACTTGTCTCCTTCTTGCACGGTCACTCAGTTTGTTTGGACATCGTGTTCCAGGCAGATTTAGACATGTGCCATATTCCTTTCATTTGTTGATGATGGATTTGACCTTTTTTGTTCTCTGAGTTGCTGGGAGTGTTATTTTGTCTTCATGGTGTAATGGTAGCCAGGAATACTGATTAACCAGTAACTGGACCTTCCAGATACAATTGTCTTTATACTGCAATATATACTTACTTGAGACACATTCACTGCACTCAGGTGATCCCAATTTCACTAATTGACTACTAGCACAATATCTGGACCTCTGTTGGATTAGGTCAGTCATTTTAAAGGGGGTGAATATTAATGCATACACGGATTTCCTTACATATTTTTATTTAATTGAAATTACTTTTTAGCAACCTGTTTTCAGTTTGACATCAGTGAGGTATTTTACTTATTACTACCCTTATTTTTATTATTATTATATGGTAGACAGATGTTAACTAGTAGACTGGCCTGTTTACAAACAATGTGTTAGTTTGATTGATTGATTTATTTATTTTTTATTTTTATTTATTTCTTTTTTTGTGGTTTGATTATTTGTCACACAGACCAAATCAGCAATTCTTTGCATAAAACAAATGCTAAGCTCTTACAGCATGGGAGAAAATGAAGCATTGTGACCATGTCTACCAACGCTGCTCTGCCATGTGAGGTTGAAAATCAACAATTTCTGAGACATTTTACTGTTTATGTCTCTGTGGTTTAGATAAAGAACCAAAATTACTAATAGATTTTTACACATAAAAAGAGCAGCTGAAGGCTTTTCAAACTTCTAAACACCACAAAATATGTTGTACGTGTACCTGATTAAATGGTCAACAGGGCACAACTGAAATTTTTAGTGGACTACTTCATGAAAACAAATCCAAATATAGGCTGCACAGTATCCACTCATGTTTAATCTAACTAAGTCTTGTCTATGTATTGCTGTTAAATGTCCTGTTATTTTATTATACACCTGGAAATAAAAGCTGAAATGCTGATATCTTGTCTCATATTCATCTTTTGATGTCAAACCCAAGTGTTCTTTGTCTACAAAAAAAAAAAAAAAAAAAAACAAGGAACTGGCCTTATTGTTCAAAGGAAATATATATATTCAAATGGCGGTCACAGAAAAAATGCTATATGTTAAAGCAGACCTTGTGAAGGATTGTTATACGTATCCACTATAAGGTAAATGTTAATCTAAGGTAAAAATGTTTTTGGCTCATTATATAATATATAATAAAATAAATAGACTTATTAAATACTAAAATAATTTCTTAACAGTTTATACACACACAGAGAGAGAGACACACACACACCCACACACACACACACATTGTCAGAGATTGTCAAAGAACATTAAAAAGCAAGAGAAAGAAATACTATATATATATTAAAAGGAAACTAAAAAAATCACTGGAAACACACCAGAAACTTCTAATCCTGCTGTGCAAAATAACATCAATAAGTCGCATACACATATTTAATGTAGTCCGTAAATTGTGGAATTTAAGACACATGCTCTGAGACAGTGATTTAGTAATATTAATCCAGTGACCGAAAGATGAACATTGTGTGAATCTTGATACCAAGTCATGTATCCCTGGCTTTCTGCACACGAGGCTACCGCCTATTGTTGCTGTGGACGGACTTGTGTCCGCCGCTGACCACACCCACTGTCTAGATTCGATACATTAGATCAAATGTATTTCTATCTGATGTTGTATTCTGTCTGCTAATTGTGTTCCCCTGTAAAGTAGTATTTTGATAGTACGGTGTTAGTATTCCTACTTTACCTTTAATAAAGGATCTGAGTACGTCTTCCAGTCCACTCTACAGCCAAAAAAAATCCCTAACTGACTCTGTTCTGCTTTTAAAGCTCTTTCCTGCGTCACATCACACACATTTTAAATTCCCATCAGACTGTGGAAGTGAAAACAGACACAACTTACCACTGCGGTTTCTTCAGCTCAATAAGTCATGTCCTCACAGAGGACTCAGTAGACAAGATGTCCTCACAGAAGACAAGTCAGTAGACTCCTCTTCTAAAATACATGAGTGTGTCTGCACTTTCATAACACTTTTTTTACCTAACTGGTGAGCACTTTACAACCATTTACGCATACAAGCACACACACACTCACTCGATGCAGCTGATCTGACTCACTGGGGGCAACTTGGGGTTCAGAATCTTGCTCAAGGACTTGTGACAGAAAAGACAGAAAGAGCCAGGAATAGAACCACCAATCCTATGATTGGCAGACAACAGCTCTACCTATCAAGCCACAGCCACCCCAATGGCAGCGGGGTGCTGAAAACAGCATCTTTGCTGTGAGGTTACGAGAACCCGGGTGAGAGCTGAGGAGCAGGAGTCACGATGTCAGCAGACAGACAGCTGCCTAATAACTAAATGAAAGGGTCAGAAAATTCCTGTGAGGCTACCAACTTCACCACAGTAGATGAAGCTGGATGCTGCTCCTGGCTGCTTACCACAGATATGTTTCCTTCCAGAATGAACAATGTTATCAATGTGTAGCAGTGCTATAATCTCTTTAAGTATGACTCAGTCAACAAACACTCAACTCTTGTGGTGAACATATAGCTTACATTTAATTCTGCAGGATATCAGTTTTTTGTGTAATTCATGCTAGTCAGTGATAAACTTGTAAACTAGTACAAGTCTCCCTGTTTTATCATTTCTTTCCTGTATTTCAGGAAACATAAAACTGCTTGCGGGTGCTGTTGCGAAATGTCTGTGGGCTTCAAGTAATTATAGTTTCTGAAATGTTCACAGCTTTAAACTTTGAGCAGTTTTTTCACATTTACATTTAGTCATTTACATTTAGTCATTTAGCAGACGCTTTTATCCAAAGCGACTTACAATTGAGGAACAAGGCAAGCAAACAAATTCTAAGTCAAGAAGAAACAACATCAAAGCAGAGCGCTATCAAAAAAGTGTTTCTGTTTCAACAGATGTGAGAATGAAAGGGTAGAAAAGTTTTTTTTTTTTGTTTGTTTGTTTGTTTTTATTTAAGTGCAAAGGAAGATGCGAGTTCTGTTTTCAGCAGTTTTTTAAAGATTGCAAGTGAGGTGACTGAGCGTGCAGAGATAGGCAGGTCATTCCACCATAGTGGGATCACTGAGCTGAACAGTTTTCCTTGGTGTCGACTGTGTGGTGCTGGTACCACCAGACGACGTTCCCTGGTTGAGCGCAGTGGATGGGACGGGATGTAGACCTGAATTATTGAATTGAGATAAGATGGAGCTGTGGAGTTAACCACTCTGTAGGCAAGAGACAGAGCTTTGAACTTGATCCTTGCAGCCACAGGAAGCCAGTGCAAAGATCTGAAGAGCGGTGTGACATGAGACCTTTTTGGTTGATTAAAAATGAGGCGTGCTGCTGCATTTTGGATCATCTGTAGGGGTTTGACCAAGTATGACTGAAGCCAGGCTAGAGCTGATCCAGAGATGCCCAGGTCTGAGAGTGCAGTCATGAGAATCTGATGGTTCACAGTGTCAAAGGCTGCAGATAGATCTAATAGAATAATCATTTATAGATTTGTCATTATAGAATAGAATAGAATTATCATTTCAGCCTTGACTGAGTCTGTCTCTATGTGGTATCTTGCCTCTCCAGTTTGATAACTTAATGCAATTGAAACGTCTTTACTGTCTTGCTCACCTTCACTGTAAGTTTTTTATACTTTCAAAATTACTCTTCAGTGACATCACAGACAGTAAATACACATCACTGACAAAGTAGGTGAGGTTACAATGACAAGACACTAATGTCGGCCAGTTTCAGTAAATATCTGGACCTAGTTCAGAAGCTGCTTCAGCAGACACCAATGCAGCTGCTGTGGACTGTGCATGGCAGCATATTTCCTCAGCCTTTTTTTGTTTTGTTTGTTGTGGTTTTTACTTATTGGATGAGAAAAGCGATGAATACTCAGTGTTTATTCAAACAACATACCTTTCACTTGATATTTATTAGTGAAGTCATCTGTAAGAACTCTCCTTTAGAACTCTCAGAACATTTTTATTTTTAGCAAACTTTGGTTTTTGCCTGTATGGTTCGCCTTCTAACCAACTTCAAACAGCTTCATATCAGCTAAACTGAAGTGAACAAGCAAAAGTGCAAAAATACCACAGTTTGAAAAAAGCATCATAAACTGCTATCTGACTAGTCTGCAGATGGACATTCATTACCACAGTGTCTACATATGTTGTTTTTTCTGCCTGTCTGCACCAGTTCTGATGTCAGTTTGTATTCATACTGCTAAAGACTTTTGTCTTCGCTTCCACATCATAATCTGCAGTTGTTTTGTCAGTGGTGGAACTGCAACTTCATTCTTTTTACCATTTGTACATTTATCCACTTTATCTCTTAGTGAAACAGTGACTCCAGACTCATTTTCACTGGCAACCTGTGCTGCCCAGCCAAACTGCTGTAAAACTGGTTAATTTTACAAGGTCAGATCAAACTCTGTCAACAGCATGACCATTGACCTATCAGATTGTTAGGCAATCAGAATGAGACAAATCAGTTTATATATTAAAGGGCAAAAAAATTGTTTGAAGTTAGTAAACTCGCTGACAGTGTTATTTTGGTGGGATACAGATTGTTACCAGAGCAAGAATCAGTTGAAAGTGTTGAATATAGTTTGTGTGCACTTACATACATAAAAAGAGAAAAAGAAAAAACTTTGTCATTGTGGAGTATGTTTAAACATGCAGTCAGGTTATTTGAGTCAGTTTTCTTTTCAGCCTAAATATCTGATCTTACAGTACAACATTCAGCATGTGACTACAATAAGATGTCAACTGCAATAGAAAGCATTATTAAAATATTTTATTCATAATAATTTAGTTCTTTCTACACTGCATTGTAAGACAAATATATTGTAAAACATTTGTTTTAATAGATTTTTAAATACATAATAATTATTACATTAATATGTTAATAGCAAGTAAAAGAGCTGTTATTTGTTGATATTGTTGAAGAGATGTTTGCTGTTGTAAACCACTTTATTGAGTATATGGCTGTCTAGATAAACAATATGCCAGTCATCTAGGTGAAGTTATTTGGAAGTTGAGTCATGGCAACTGGACTTCCTTCTTGTTAGAATGAACAAGAAGCTACCTAGCTGCAACACTTACAATTACAACACTCTGAAGTCCACCTGCCTAACACAACATGAAGCTACCATAAACACTCCACTAAATAAGCAGTTATACTTACAGTCACATTACACAGCTGTGTGTGTATGTGTGCACACAGTAAACGAATAAATAAGCCTTTCTATCTCAAGGCAACAAGTTAAGTCCGACAGGCCCACCTTTCTCCAGTGGATGCTCATAAAGTTGGTGTCTGTCACATTCATTTCCAGGCCTTTGTCGCTCTAAAGCAAAAGCAAAGATACAAAGTGACACATCATACAAATTTGACCATTTAAGATAATATATAATTGTTTCATGGGCAATCTGTGTAGCCACCCAACTTTAACTGTTGTTACAAACCAGCAGCCCACTGCATTAGCCAAGTGGACATTCCTTACCCTAAACACTTAATTGTTGCAGTTCCCCATGATAACAATATGTAAAATATATGGATACTCAGAAGCTGGTTGCCATTAACTATGGACGTACAGCAGAAAAACATTTCACATACACATTTGTCATGGCACATTTGGCTTTGTTTTTTAACACAAGTTAGGCAGAATAAGCAGAGTGTTGTGCTCTCTGTCATCTTCATTTCCAGCCATTTTCTGTTCTAATTAAAACATGGAAACAAACAAACAAAAAAGGTTGCACAAAAATGAAGGAGTGACTACCTATACCTGAAACACACATTTTAACCAGCTTCACATTTATTGGGTTGTTGAAAAATCAACAAACTGTTTTTTAGCTAAATTTGGCAAAAGTTATGTGAGACAGGCCCACCTTTATCCTTTGGAGGGTCAACAAATTCATGTTCTCTGTCACTTTTGTTTCCACGCCTTTGTTGTTCTAAGTGAAAACAGTAAAAACAAGTATTAACAATGCAGGAGTGACTAGCTTGTACACTATGCAATAAAAGGCTTATTAATCATCTGGTGGACACTCTCAGATATTTCTTTTCTTGCTCAGTTGTGCATGGGGGCCTCCCACCTAGTTTTCTGCCCCTAGAGCACCATAGACTAATGAGTCTCTAATGAAAGTTCTTTCTGGCTATTTTGAATCTGTAAATAAACAACTGCTGATGTTAAGATACTAAACTAACCTAAAGAATGCCATGCTCCATGGTTTGCTCCAACTGTTGCTGATCAACACATTAGCCTTATAAAATGATTAACTTGAATTAGAAGCCATAAAAGCTAATAATCGAAAAAAAAAAATTTAAATAATTATTTATATTTTTGATTTTTGCCTGATTAATTTCAGTTGTCTGTAAAATGGATACAATTGTTTGTGAATTGCTTGAAAATCTGTTTTTCTTTGGGAAAAAAAGAAATTTGCAAATCAATCCCAAACTTTTGAGTGGTAGTGTATGTACATATACAGTGGGTACAGAAAGTATTCAGACCCCCTTAAATTTTTCACTCTTATCACATTGCAGCCATTTGCTAAAATAATTTAAGTTAATTTTTTTCCTCATTAATGTACACACAGTACCCCATATTGACAGAAAAACACAGAATTTTTATATGTTTGAAATGAAGATTTATTAAAAAAGAAAAACTGAAATAGCACTCATATATTTAACTTAGGCGCTGTCCATTCCTTCTGATCATCCTTGAGATGGTTCTATACCTTTATTTTAGTCCAGCTGTCTTTGATTATACTGATTGGACTTGATTAGGAAAGTCACACACCTGTCTATATAAGACAGCTCACAGTGCATGTCAGAGCAAATGAGAATCATGAGGTCAAAGGAACTGCCTGAAGAGTTCAGAGACTGAATTGTGGCAAGGCACAGATCTGGCCAAGGTTACAAAAAAGTTTTGCTGCACTTAAGGTTCCTAAGAGCACAGTAGCCTCCATAATCCTTAAATGGAAGACGTTTTGGATGACCAGAACCCTTCCTAGAGCTGGTCGTCCGGTCAAACTGAGCTATCGGGGGAAAAGAGCCTTGGTGAGAGGTAAAGAAGAACCCAAAGATCACTGTGGCTGAGCTCCAGAGATGCAGTGGGGATAGTACAGGGATATCCTGTACGAAAACCTTCTCCAGAGTGCTCAGGACCTCAGACTGGGCTGAAGGTTCACCTTCCAACAAGACAATGACCCTAAGCACACAGCTTAAATAACGAAGGAGTGGCTTCACAACAACTCCGTGACTGTTCTTGAATGGCCCAGCCAGAGCTCTGACTTAAACCCAATTGACAATTTCTGGAGAGACCTAAATATGGCTGTCCACCAATGTTTACCATCCAACCTGACAGAACTGGAGAGTATCTACAAGGAGGAATGGCAGAGGATTACAATATAACAAAGAGCGAAAAATTTAAGGGGCTCTGAATACTTTCTGTACCCACTGTGTGTATATGTATATATATATATATATATATATATATATATATATATATATATATATATCGAGAGAGAGAGAGAGAGATATGAGACTGTATGCTAAGCGGAAGGAAGGAGGCCGAGGATTAGTAAGCGTCAAAGCCACTATCCAGGAGGAAACAATTAAGCTCAATGAATACATCAGGAAGATGGCCCCAACTGTTGGCATGCTTAGCAAATACCTCAGGCAGCAGGCTCCAAAGGAGCAGGGGAAGGAAGTGGAGAAACCCTCATGGAAGGACAAACCCCTGCACGGTATGTATCACGGGCAGATAGAAGAAGTGGCTGATCTCGACAAATCCTACCAGTGGCTAGACAAAGCTGGAATGAAAGACAGCCCATGATTCCAGAGGCACTAATCCTAGCAGCACAGGAGCAGGCTCTGAGTACAAGATCGGTCAAACTGAGCTATCGGGGGAAAAGAGCCTTGGTGAGAGAGGTAAAGAAGAACTAGAGGCTGGGATCTACCAGGCAGGACCCCAGGTGCATGCTGACCCGGAAACAATCCAGCACATAACAGTGCAATGCAAGATGCTAGCAGGCAGGGCATACATGGAACGGCATAACCAAGTGGCCGGCACAGTGTACAGGAACATCTGTGCCAAGTACAGGCTGGAAGTCCCAAAGTAAAAATGGGACACACCTCCAAAGGTGGTTGAGAATGATCCTGTGGGACAGACTGACAAAGTGGTAATGGCCAACCAACCCAACATAGTGGTGGACAAACAGGAGAACAAGGCTGTAGTGATAGATGTAGCAATCCAAAGTGATAGCAACATCAGGAAGAAGGGGCACGAGAATATCAAGAAGTACCAGGGGCTGAAAGAAGAGCTGGAAAAGATGTAGAAGCTGAAGGCACAAGAGGTGCCCGTGGTAATAGGAACACTGGGGGCTGTAACTCCCAAACCTGGAGCCCCTGGTACTTCTTGATATTCTCGTGCTCCTTCTTCCTGGGAGAGTGGCTCCAGCAGATCCCATCAGGAAGAACATGTGAGATCTCTGTGCAGAACAGTGTAGTCCTAGGAACAGCTAAGATACTGCGCAGGACCCTCAAGCTCCCAGGTCTCTGGTAGAGGACCCGAGCTTGAAGGAATAAGACCGCTCCAAGGAAGGAGTGAGTGGGGAATGTTTTATATATGCCAGCAGAGTTATTTGTTATTATTTATTAAATAGCATATAGTGTAGCAGCAATAGGTAACATCACACATTAAAATGGCAATAAAAAAGCTCCACTTACTTATATACTGGTAGATTATTAGACCCGGCAAAATGACAATATAGAAGATGACGCTGATGATGATGATGATGATGGCAGTAAGTACTTAAAAAAAACAATACAACAGTAGTACTGGTTTAAGATTATGAGCATGTACAGCAGAACATAAGAAATAAATATGATATATACATACATAGTAATAAATAATAATAATAATAAAACTACGGAAATCAGTTTACAGACCAACTCATCTATTACTTCCTTTTGTCTTTATTATTACTGTACTGCAAGTGGAAGTACAGATACTGTAGCAAAACCTGCTGTGTACAGAAATAATGGTAAACTTCAAGCGGACATTTGTGCCAGATGAAATTTCCTCCAGATTTTTTTCTGAATTATCGAATTCAGTTGGACTAAAGAATAAACTGGTTCAGTTTTGGTCGTAAAACATCAGAGGTCAAGGTCACTGTGACCTTTCCCGAGAACATGATAGCTCACAAATGTGCACTTGGACTCAAGCTTTAACTGGTCAAATATTTAAAAAAGAAATAGAATTCTCCAAGTACCTGGATTTTTAGGGGTTGGGACATCTTCTGTTGCAATCAAAGTCTGGTTTAAAGTTGGGTTGTAAATCTCACAGATCACTTTCTTTAGCCCTGTAATGATGACTGTGCTGCTGACACTGAAGGTGCCATTGTCTTCTTCAGAGATCATAGTCGCTTCTGACAGTCCCACTTTAGTCCCTCCATTCCCAGACATCCATCTAATTACAGGTTCAGGAAACCCTCCCTTTGTGCTGCAGGTTGCTGTTTTTTCTTTTTGATTCATCTCAATTTTAGGTTCCTGGAAAGGTGCTGGAAATGGGTCAGAAAGTATGTTTTGGCATCAACAAAGAAAATGCAAATAAATAATGAAAAATTGACACACAATTAGAAAAAAACAGATTTACTGCAGATCCATAATATGTACATGTACATACAAATAAATGAGTAATTTGCTTTTATTCAAAGTAAATGCAAGTGAGGTAGAAAGCAAGCAAGAAAGCAAACTCAGACAGCAGACATTAAAAGCAAAGTGCTGTGAGAACCTTCTCTTTCATGAGACCTACAGTGCCTATAAAAAGTATTCACCCCCTGGATGTTTCATTAATTTATTGACATTATAACTCAATAATGGTCAATCAAAGTTCGTGACTTTGACAAAAAAAAAAAAAAACTATTAATGTCAAGGTGAAAAGTCTTTCACATGCCTATTGGCTAACTCAAGTTATGATTTAACACAGGTTTTCTTCAACAGTGGCTTTCTCCTTTTTTGTCAAAGTTGCCAACTTTTATTGAACATCATTTATTTCTAAATGATGTTCAGTAATGCAGTTATGTTTTTTTGAAATGTTTGAGAAATTATCTACCGGTAAGTAAAGTGAGCAGTAACAACATTGGACGAAAGAAAAGATAAGAAAGGTTCTACTGGAGGCTTATGGCCATGTACCAGAAACTTATAGAAGACAGTTTTGTGAGCTGAGAAGAAAACCTGGAGAATCTTATTTGGATTAAAGGGTGAAAACAAGAAGGTATTTGAACACTGGTTTAACTCATGTAAAGCTTGTAATTATCAGGAGGTGGGGGTGAGGTTGGTCAAGCCTTATATGTGACTATTTTCAGTTACCACTGACGTGAACACTGAAGTGTCAGCACAACTCATGTAGGATTCTACTGGTTTACAGTTTTGTCATTTGGGATTTAGAAAATGCTCCCGCAACCTTCCAAAGGTTAAGGAATGTCATTGTGCCATTTACGACCTGGCGGTTAAAAATACTATCAGCTGTCAGATTCAGAAGTAGGTATGAACGAGTCACAGCATAAGCTAATGAAAAGATGGTTTTGCAGGTGAAAGTGTTAAGAGTGTCCATGAACATAGTTTAATGTAACTGACAGCAAATTTTTCATTTGCCATTAACAGGAAAATGTTCAGCATCATACCTGCTACATACACAGTTGTCTGGCAGAGTTTCTTTGTTGGTTTATTTTCTGACAGAAAAATGACTTCAATGAAGATCTGGTTATCTTGCAGCATCAGGGGCTCAATGACAAGTGAGAAGTTTCCAGAAGGTAACTGATCAGGGAAGACTGTGGTCCTGTTTTGAAATGACTGGCTTTGGTAATGAAACTCTTGTTGTCCTTTTCTGTAAATGTGCAAAACAATGTCCATCTTCTTATAGCCCTGCCAGAAAATGAGGCTTTGCTCAGGCTGGAATGGTTCACTGAAGATGTAATGACATGACCAGAGCAGTGGATCTCCTCTGGTTCCATTGATGCTAATGTTTGCAGATGACACTTCCAGCAGCAGAAACACCTTAGGAACACAGTGGAAAACTACAATGAAATAGAAAGAAGATTCACTTCAAATTAGAACAAACCAGATTTACTGGAGGTGCATAATATGGACATGTACATTCATACAAATGAGTAATTTCCTTTTTTCCAAAGTAAATGCAAGTGAGGTAGAAAGCAAGCAAAAAAGCAAACTCAGACAACAGACATTAAAAGCAAAGTGCTGTGAGAACTTTCTGTTTCATGAGACCTACATTGCCTATAAAAAGTATTCACCCCCTGGATGTTTCATCCATTTATGATTTAACACAAGTTTTCTTCAAGAGTGGCTTTCTCCTTGCCACTCTCCCATAAAGCTTTGACTGCCAAAGTACCGTGCGGCAGTTAATGTACAGTCTCCCTCCCCTGTCTCAGTTGCTGAAGCTTGTAACTCCCTTGGGATAGTCATCTGTTAGTGGCCTCTCTCACTAGTCTCCTTCTTGTATGCTCTCTCAGTTTGTGTGGAAACGCTTAACAAATTTGTGTGTCATCCTTTCACAGGGGCCATGCTAATCTTTTCTGTATTTAGTCCAATTTCTCATATGTGCTGCTGGAGCAAGCACACTCAGTTTATAATAATAATGTATACTTTATTGATCCCCTTGGGGATATTCATTTTGGATAGCTGCCAGACTGAGTCGGCGCTACTTTGGTGTCTTGTCCAAGGTCACCTCAGCTAGTAGCCAGGAGGGACCGGGAATCAAACCACTCACCCTGGGGTCTGTAGGTGACTGCTCTACCACCTGAGCTACTGCCGCCCCCTGTGTGCAGCAAGATAAATAGGAGACAGGTTGTGTCTAAGACCTCCAGTTCTGTTGAGTGAGGAGGTGTTGATTTGCACATGCATGGCTTTCCTCACACGTCTCACACTACTTGTCTTCTTCAGAAGATAAATGGTTGAGACTATCTCCAGACTGAAGATCCTAATTAGATGAGTAGTGAGACATGTCAAACTAACAAGAACAAGGTCCAGTTCCCATGAGTCAACTTCCAGTTAACTTCACCTGGATGACTGAGAATCTTCACTGACTGTGTGATGGTAGTTTACCAACCACCAACTTCAACTTGAGTATAGAACAAATGAGTGGAGTGAAACACCTCTATTCAAATATGCTCACGTTACTGTAACTAAATGGGTTTTAAAATGTTGCAGTTTTACAGTTAGTTTTTAAGTACTAGCAAATAAAAATGAAATATAGTTTATTCATATTAACGACAGTGTATGGTCTATGTATTTGTTAGCACAAACTCATTTGGTAGAGCAGTCACTTTTTAACCCTCGAGCAGTGGCTGGATTTATGGTACCTTGAGGCTACATGTCTTGTGTCCTTGGACAAGTTACTGAAACCCTGTAATAGTGCCCACATGTATTAATATATTAGCACCGGTATTATTATATTATATATTAGTGACAACACTAACAGTACTGACAACATTACTACTGTGGAAATGTCTTCCTATGTTTCCAAATACTACTGTTAGGAGTTCAAGTACTATAATCACAGTCTCAAGCATATAAACTGCTTCAGACTACACTGGTTTAAATTTTGTGAATTGATAAAAGTTCAATGAAGTGATAATCACACCTACCACAGAAGAAGGCCGATAGAAATGCCTTTCCCATTCTATCGAAGAGCAGAACAAGCAAATGAAGTGTCTTTCACTGCACACTGTGAAACTGGAAGTTTCTCCTGTGTGAAAAAGGCTGTTGTTCCTCTCTCATTTAGTTTCATAAGTGAACTTCACAGACATTTTGACCACTAACAAACACACAGAAAACATGCTGAAAAACTTAAAATCAAAGCAAAGTTAAAGAAAAACACTCAGTGGATGCATGCATAAAACAGTAGGAATTAACTCTGATATACTCTGGCTACCTATTTGACTAACATACCAAATTGATATTTACATATTTTTTATTTATTTATTTATTTTTGTAGTGGTTTCTTTCTCTACTATTTGTTTAGGCTAACACCTAAACAACTAGAAGCACAGTGCCAAGAAACGCCTCATGTCACAACTAGAGATTAATGAGGTACAATACAAATGCTACGGCAAGGGGCAGCCAGGACAGGGAGATATTACAATCATCCTCCCCACAATCAGAGACTGGAGACTGCCAAGCAAAGGCTCACAACATGGAAGCTCCTGTCAGGCATCATAGCAGCTAAGATGAGCAGGTACATGAATCAATACATGAGCAGTGCCCAGAAAGGAATTGGTAGTAACACCAGGGGAGCAAAGCACCAGCTACTGGTAGACAAAGCAGTCATCAGAGACTGTAAGACCAGACATACCAACCTGTGCACTGCCTGGATTGACTACAAGAAAGCCTATGACTCAATGCCTCACACATGGATCATGCAATGCTTGGAACTGTACAAGATCAACAGGACTCTAAGAACCTTCATCCAGAACTCAATGGGAAAGTGGAAAACAACCCTAGAGGCCAACTTCAAACCGATTGCCCAAGTCAACATCAAGTGTGGCATATACTGTACCAAGGAGATGCTCTGTCGCCACTGCTGTTCTGCAAAGGCCTGAACCCCCTCAGCCAGATCATAACCAAGACTGGCTACAGATACCGACTACGAAATGCCACAACCATCAGCCACCTCCTCTACATGGATGACATCAAGCTGTAAGCCAAGAGCGAACGAGACATTGACTCGCTGATATATACCACCACGTCTGAATGACATCGGAATGTCATTCAGACTGGATAAGTGTGGTCGGATGGTAGCAAGGAGAGGAAAGGTAGTCAGAACTGAGGGGATAGAACTACCAGAAGACAAGATAGCAGATATCGAGGATAGCTACAAATACCTTGGAATCTCACAGGCAAATGGTAACCACGAAGAGGCCGCAAGGAAAACAGCAACCACTAAGTACTTCCAAAGGTTAAGGCAAGTCCCGAGAAGTCAGTTGAATGGAAAGAACAAAGTCTTGGCGATCAACACCTACGCCCTACCGGTCATCAGATATCCTGCTGGCACAATAAGCTGGCCAAAGGAGGAGATGGAAGCCACTGACATTAAGACAAGCAAGCTCCTTACAATGAGGGTTTCACCGCAAATCCTGCACCCTGAGACTGTATGCTAAGCGGAAGGAAGGAGGCCGAGGATTAGTGAGCGTCAAAGCCACTATCCAGGCAGAAACAACTAAGCTCAATGAATACATCAGGAAGATGGCCCCAACTGATGATGTGCTTAGCGAATACCTCAGGCAGCAAGCTCCAGAGGAGCAAGGGAAGGAAGAGGAGGAACCCTCATGAAAGGACAAACCCCTGTACACTATGTACCACGGGTACATAGAAGAAGTGGCTGATGTCGACAAATCCTACCAGTGGCTAGACAAAGCTGGACTGAAAGACAGCCCATGATTCCAGAGGCACTAATCCTAGCAGCACAGGAGCAGGCTCTGAGTACAAGATCGATAGAGGCTGGGATTCACCATACCAGGCAGGACCCCAGGTGCAGGCTGTGCAAAGATGCCTCTGAAACAATCCAGCATATAACAGTGGGATGCAAGATGCTAGCAGGCAGGGCATACATGGAACGCCATAACCAAGTGGCCGGCATATTGTTGACATCTGTGCCGAGTACAGGCTGGAAGTCCCAAAGTAAAAATGGGACTCACCTCCAAAGGTGGTTGAGAATGACAGAGCTAAGATCCTGTGCGACTTCCAGATACAGGAAGACAAACTGATAATGGCCAACCAACCCGACATAGTAGTGGTGGACAAACAGGAAAACAAGGCTGTAGTGATAGATGTAGCAATCCCAAATGATAGCAACATCAGGAAGAAGGAGAACGAGAAGATTGAGAAGTCCCAGGGGCTGAAAGAAGAGCTGGAAAAGATGTGGAAGGTGAAGGCACAAGTGTTACCCGTTGTGATAGGAACACTAGGGGCTGTAACTCCCAAACTGGGAGAGTGGCTCCAGCAGATCCCAGGAAGAACATGTGAGATCTCTGTCCAGAAGAGTGCAGTTCTAGCAACAGCTAAGATCCTGCACAGGACCCTCAAGCTACCAGGTCTCGTCTCTGGTAGAGGAATAAGACCGCTCCAAGGAAGGAGCGAGAGGGGATTTTTTTAAATATATATATATATATATATATATATATATATATATATATATATATATATATATATATATATATATATATATATATATATATATATAGATAGATAGATAGATAGATAGATAGATAGATAGATAGATAGAGAGAGAGAGAGAGAGAGAGAGAGAGAGAGAGATCTATCTATCTATCTATCTATCTATCTATCTATATATCTATCTATATATTTACATAAATTCCCCACTCGCTCCTTCATTCGAGCAGTCTTATTACTTCAAGTTCGGGTCCTCTGGCCTGGGAGCTTGAGGGTCCTGTGCAGTATATATATAATATATATATATATATATATATATATATACAGCAGCATATGAGTTAAGACCATTTGTAAGACCAATACTGGGATTCATTTTAGAGAATTTTGATAGATCATTATCATGTCTTCCTGTCAATAGGGCATTGCAATAGTTAATAGTAGATGAAAGATGATGACTGCTTGTTTCTTGTTTTGATTTGCTTTTCCAATCTTTTATAGCAGGCTCCTCCAATTGTTGTTTGCTTTGGGGACTTCTCTATTTAATTCCCAGATCAAATACATGCTCAGTTGGGTTATTTTCCTTTTTCCTCCAAGTCTTGTGTTGAAGTTTGTGGTGTGTTTTGTACAATTGTCTTATTGCAAAATGAATTCCAATTAATTGTTAAACCCAAATGTCTTCACAGTACTTCAACACAAATTAATTGGCCTTTTTGTTCCAGTGCCTGTGCAGGGGACTGAACATACAGTGCTTCCAGAAAGTATTCACAGCAAAGCTTCACTTTTTCCACTTTTGTCATATTAGTCTTATTCTAAAATGTATTATTTTCCTCAAAATTCTACAAACAATCCATAATGTCAAACTGAAAGAGATTTGTCTGAAATATAAGCAAATTAATTAATAATTTATTAAAAATAAAACAATAAAAATAATCACATGTACATAAGTATTCACAGCCTTTGCTCAATATTTTGTTGAAGCACCTTTAGCAGCAATTATAGCCTAAAGTCTTTTTGAGTATGATGCTAAAAGCTTGGCACACCAATTTTTGGGCAGTTTCTCCAATTCTTCTTTGCAATACCTCTCATGCTCCCTCATGGATGTTGAATGGGGACTGTTGGTACACAGCCATTTTTCAGATCTTCAGATTTAAGATTCAATTTGTTGCTGCATTCATCTTTCCCTTGATCTTGACTACTCTTCCAGTTCCTGTCACTGAAAAACAGTCGCATTTTTTTGCTGACCTCAGGCTGGACTTTTTCTCCAGCATATCACGACAGCAGCACACCAATGTGACCTACGTCAGTGACCTGTGTAATGTGAGGTCCTCAGAATCACTACAAAGTAGTTAATTTAAAGATTACATTTTTTTGTCCCTTCTGCCCAATGAAAGCCATGTATCTCTCCCTGTATTGTCTGTTCTGTACTTCTTTGGCTAAACAATTTAAAGCCACCACCAGTAGAACACAAATATGGTGAATCTTTAAACATATGATTTATATCACTATTTCCTTCCTGAAAGTATTAATGGCACACTGAACATGATTTCTTGGAAGAGAGATAGTGATTACCCAATATGCCTGAGAAAAGCTTCCCTCGTTCAACCACAACACACAGCTAGGCTTGCTGTCTTCAGTTCCTCACCAATTTAGGTGGTAACAAAATTATTTTTGGTGTGCCCAGAGTATTAAAAAACTAGTAGTATTTCATGATGTATTTGTTTGTGCTGCATTAGGGTTAGAGTGTCTTGTTTATAGTACCTCCAGTTATTATATCTATTGTATTGTTCAAAAAAATCACAGCCCTAACCCTAACTCTGATGATTAGTATTTATGTTGATATAACACTGTATGTAAAACCGTGCATATGTGTGTGTGTGTGTGTGTGTGTGTGTGTGTGTGTGTGTGTGTGTGTGTGTGTGTGTGTGTGTGTGTGTGTGTGTTTGTGTCAATTCCCCTTTTGTCGTTTCTGAGAAGCAGAGAAAATAAATTTATAAAAATTACTAAAAGATGAACAGAAAATGCCTGTATTTCCAAATAAGTGAGTAGTAGGGGAAGTTTGCATGTGTGTGTAATTGTTTTCAGTGCCAGTGTTTAGTGTTCATGCATGAAGAGGTGAGGAAATACAGTGTATGTCACATCGTCACACTGGTCACTACATAGTTGGGACAAAAATGTATAATTTATAGCCAAGTAACTGTCCAACTTGTGGACAGTATTTGAAAAGCCTGACACACCTGTTTTTTTAGCTGTGACTGTTCACACAAGTAAGTACAACTTAGGTTTATAATAGTCTGTCAAAGTGAGATAGTGAGACACGCATATGCACCTGGGTATTTATTTACTGTATTTTTTTGTAGCGTGAGGACTGATGTAAAAATGTAACCAGTCTCTTTGTGCTGATGCAGATAGAAAATTAAGGAAATGCAGTCAGCTGCCATCAGCTGCTGCTTACATGGTTCTGTTAACTCACTGTATTAAATAGTAATATCTATAAACATTCTTAGACTCTTAGCAGGATAGCTGTGTTTAAGGAGGTAGAGCAGTTGCTCTACAAGTTCTCTCCACAAGTTGAGTGTCCTTGAGCAAGACACTGAACCCATAGTTGCTCCCATTGGGTCAGGCAATTGCATGGCAGCTCTGCCTTCATTCGTGTAACTGTGTGTGTAAATGGGTGAACGATAAGAAACATTGTAAAGAACTGATAAAATAGAAAATTGCTATAGAAGTGCAGGCCATTTAGAAACTGAAATAATTATTAGTATTATGTACATTCACAGTCAATAGAATGAGCTTCAGGTTACATGGCAGTTTACAGTTGCGATGTAACATTATCAGTGATAATACAGTCTAACATTAGTTTTTGTACTAACTATTTAGACTTGTGTAGACCAGGCTTTGACTCAGAGTCCAGTCTGTTATTCTCCATTAATCTATTTAATCAATAAAATTCGAACTTTACATTTACATTTACATTAAGTCATTTAGCAGACACTTTTATCCAACGCGACTTACAAGTGAGGAACAAGGCAAGCAAACAAAATCTAAGTCAAGGAGAAACACCATCAAAGCAAAGTGCTACTTTGTAAACCTAGGTCACATCAAGGACTGCCTCCCTCCAACCCTTGATCCCCACCAGTTTGCTTACAAAGCGAACAGATCGACTGAGGACCCCATATCCATCATTCCAAACTGCGCTGAGCCACCTGGAACACAGAGACACCTACGCTAGGGTGCTCTTTGTAGACTACAGCTCAGCCTTTAACACAATCATCCCTGACATCCTGGTCAGCAAACTGTCTGACCTAGGACTCCACCCACTCATCTGTTCCTGGATCAAGGACTTTCTCACAAACAGACCACAGACAGTTAAACTAGGACCCCACCGCTCCTCCACCCGGATCCTGAGCACAGGCTCCCCACAGGGATGTGTGCTAAGTCCACTGCTCTACACCCTATACACAGCGGACTGCAGACCAGGCCACACCAGCAACACCATAGTGAAGTTTGCAGACGACACTACCGTGGTGGGGCTGATCTCTAGGGATGACGAGTCTGCCTACAGAGATGAAGTCCTGTCTGTGTGGTGTCAGGCTAACAACCTCATCCTGAACACCACTAAGACCAAGGAGATCATCCTGGACTTCAGGAAGCGCAGAGAGGACCCACCTCCACTCTACATCAACGGTGACTGCGTGGAGAGGGTCCACAGCTTCACCCTCCTGGGCACCACCATCTCGGCCGACCTCACTTGGTCCATCAACACCAAGCCTGTCATCAAGAAGGCACAGCAGCGCCTGTACTTCCCGAGAGGGCTCAGGAGAGTGACCAGTATCACCAATGACTTCACCCATCCTGCCTCCCCCCTGTTTGACCTGCTACCCTCTGGCAGGAGGTACAGGTCCATCAGAACCAGGACAAACAGACTCAGAAACAGCTTCTTTCCACAAGCAATCACCATACTGAACACACACATACACTAACTACACTAACTGACTTGACTTACATACACCTCTGTTCTACACCCAATGGACAACTTCTGCTATAACTGCAGTGTGCAATATGGCAATATGGCAATCTGCAATACAGCTCTACCTCCATTCCATGCACAATATTTATATTAATGTTAATTATATTTTTCTCCACCTACTGCATCTTATTCTATTCTATTCTATTTTATTCTATTTTTATAAGAATAACTTTATTTTTTATTGTATACTTGTACATACTTAGATTTAGACTTATAGTACCACCACTCCTAGGCTGCTACAATTTCATTGTATTCTGTACAATGACGATAAAGACTTCTGATTCTGATTCTGATTCTAAAGTCTTAAACTTTACACCATAAAGTGCCTTGAGATGACTTCTTTTGTGATTAGGCGCTATACAAATTGAATTGAATTGAATTGAATTGAATTTAATTAGGACTGATTAATTAAAAATATAAATTTTATTATGTTATTGTCCATTGTTAATGTCCACTGTCACAACACATGCACAATACAATGTTGTAAGTTATTTCTTGTGTAGTTTTCCCACTAAAGAAAGTCTGTGGAGTGACCAGCGAATGGTGACTGTCAGCCACACTTTTCTGTCATAATACATCAGGCAATATAACGTTTGGTGTCTATCTCAGACCTAGTGACACCAGGGTTAGGTCAAATGCTGATAAACAATAGCAATGCTTTTTACTTTTCATGTGTCCTGAATGTGAATTGATGTTAAAGTGACCTATTTTACTTTTGCTCAGTTTTACTGATGCTACTATTATGTCCTGACATTGGTCATGGCCAGAATTCAATTTTTAACCCTGTCTATGACAGCATTAAGGTGGTGTTGATGTTGTGGCTACTTGATGTATTATATACTGTACATGATTCACAACCTGATACTGTCAATTCCTGATGCTGACAATTCCAGCCTCCTTGCTTCCTGTTTTCCCTCTATGCCCTTATTCGGTCAACTTCCTGTTTCCTCCTCCCAGCCTAATTACTCTCACCCACTGGTTGGCTGCACCTGGTTTCCTCCTGGACTACATAAATAGACCTGCTGGGTGGAGGAATTTTCTTCAGTATTCCTACACTGTAGTATTGATATTTTTATTTTTACAAAAGACCCAAGTACCAATAATCGCTAAACGTCTAGGGGAGTATGCCCACAGTGCAGTTTGCCTTTACTGTCTCTAGGGGGCACTGTTTTTACAGCTAACAGTACTTGACATCGATCTCTAAATCACAGTGTTGTGACAGATATTTAACATTTGTCATAAAGTGATCATAAGCAACTCAATACTATATCAATACATACATACTTTCAATGTATAGCTGCATTATATATGTTTACTGTTTTATAACAAAACTGTATAAACACCACTGTGTATTTCAATATTTTCCACAATCTACTTTACAGCATTAATGAACTAAATCACATCCTCAGGTCAATCTTACTTTCATTATCTACAGTTCAGTTTTACATTTGGTTCATCTTGCTGTGAAAATAATAATTCTGATTGAGGAAATTTTTTGTCTAATATCTTAGCCATGCAGTTCAGCACACAACTATTGTATGGGGGGTGGGGGCTTGAGAAATGAGAGGCATATCCCACAATAGGAGGAGAATGAGGCTGAGGAGTGAGGGAATGGGAAAAGGATGAAAAGAACATAGAGAAAATCGACAAAGTGTAAGAGACTGAGGAAAGAGCAATGTATCCATCCAGTATTCAGACCGACCTTCCCCTTTTTTCATCTGTGCTGCCCTCTCTCTCCCTTCATTCTGACAAACTCTCACGTGTGTTTTCAGATACACAGATGACGTTTTCCACTTGACCTGTAAACAGATGTGAAAGCTGCTACTGCACTCACCACATGTGGAAGCTGGATAGATCAGCTTGAGCCAGACAGCAGCAGCATGCCACCTTAACCAGCAATGTATGTAAGTACACTGCATTTGTCTGTGTGCTCTCCTATTGTTAATTTGTATTGCATTAGTATTCCTGCAGTACTCATAACGTGGTAAGAGATTCCTATGCTCTAAACTTTAATCCATAAATGGTTTCCTCAAGCCTTAATTTTTAACAGCAGAAATTCATGTGGTTTGGGAACTTACTGAGGTTTTACTTCCATAAGGAAAAACCTGTGGCATCACACAACTGAGCTGTGAAGTAATCTGTCATCTTAACCAAACATTAACACTGGACCCACTGGTTGACAGCAAAATGAGCAGTGTTGTTGATTCACTGCCTGTGGGTCATCATCTACACACAGACTTTGCTCTAATTTTCATTTAGGTATTTCTTAAAGGGACTAATTTTACCTGTTACATTATGTCTGTTGGTGTCTAGCCTTATTGCGTGCTGCATTGCATAGTACTACACTCCTCAAATACTTCCCAACCATGAGGACAAAACTAATTTAAAATCTACTGTCTAACAATAGTATCAGCTACCAGTGAAACTCTGCTCATTTTGTTTAGAAAACAAATTCAAACATATTTAAATATGTTATGCAACTCTTAATTCTTACATTTTGGTTTGGCCCTCCTGTCCTGACAATACTCAGCGGTGTTTCCACAATTGTTCCCGCAGCAACTACGATCTCACAATTATCAAATTTTACCATGGCTTTCATTGTCATTGTTCTGATCTAGAAATCCCACGCAGGCTGTCAAAGTACTGCTTTTAGGAGAACCACTGCTGCTGTGCTGTGGCTCTTCCCTAGGAGATACTGTTAGAGAGAATAATTGATTTCTATACTGTAAGTGCTCTGAACATTAGTTGGATATGTAATTCTGGAGTTTTTTGTTTTACAGCCTGATAACTTGATTCTACTGTACAGCAATCAATAAAAATAACCTGGCTGCAATTCTAATGCACAGGAGGGTCGGGGGACAGGTCCTTCACAGCTGCCACTGTACAAGAAGATTTGTATGCATGGATCGTGAAGAAAAGGTTCTCTTCATGTAAACACACACTCTGGGTTAATAGTGTTAACTATCAATGGTCTATTATGTTTGATTGCTTAGTGAATCCCATCAACAGAAACATAATCAACATAATTTTACATTTTACTTGAACTAATCACATGCAATCACAGACCAAAACCAATGATTCAATGATTGATCTTCTGACCTGTGAAAACAATAGGGTAATGTTCAGGTGTCCCTAGTGCTGATGCAATTTTAGCTCACCAGATCACGACTGTACTATTCTGGTTCTAAAAACCAATAGCATGCAGCATAAGTAAAAGATGTGAATAGATGTGAAAAAGATGTGAATTGGTACACGATTTTTGCTGTTCTGTGATTAGGCGCTATACAAATAAAATTGAATTGAATTGAATTTCTAATACTTCCTCCACTACTGTTGCTAAACCCTTTGTTCTCTTTCCTTTAAAGCTACAATATGCATCTCTGCAGAATCAAGCTATCTACAACACAAGACCTTTGTTTACAAAGGTCTGAGATTTTTACAGGCTGAACTAAAGAACCAAACTCATTGTATAGTCCACTGAGCAGCAATGTGGCTACAAGGTGGTTTTTGCAGGCCTGACACCATAGGCTCCCTGGTGTTAGCAAATATGTGCATTGATTAAACATGCAAAAAGTGTAGCTGTAGCCATATTATTATTTCTGTATTTGTCTTAAAAATGTGATAATCGTGAGATATATATCATAGGCTCTGCATATCAGAACAATTGGGATAGAGGAAAATAATATTTACTGTTTGTGGAGAAAAACCCCTTAAGCTGTGTCTCTGTAGTTGTGTGTGAAGCTGCAGCTGCTGACAGAGAGGGGGTGAAGAAAGACATTGAAAAGAGATGTGTGAAATGGAGGAAGAGAAGGACTATAACTGAGAAAGAGAAGTGGAGAGAAGGCTGTGTTGGAACATGATGTCAGAGGAATGCGTCAAGCCTTTAACAAGCTGGAGCTGTGTGGAGTGACGGCACCTATCCCATAACATTTTGACCTCTCTTAACTATTTCTTTGTTACTCTCGCGTAGCATGCACGTAAACACACTGGATCAGTGTCAGAAATCGGAGTCATACTCAGATCTCAGTCATACTGTTTCAAGCACACCTCAAAAAAGTTTAGTGGAATGTGTTATCAGTTGGTTCATTCCCATCTTTGTTTAGTTCTCAGTCCCAGACAGATAGAAAGAGAGAGAAAGTGACTGCTATAATATGGGTTAGAGCCAGTCGGTGGGAACAGCTGGAAAAGCGATGACTAATATTAGCAGGGAGGGGGACAATGGACAGGACGGCCTGTGTGTGTAGTTGCTACTGTAAACCAACAATGGTGAAGTTTACATTTATTTAAAGCAGTGTAGTAATGATACCAGAAATGGGGCTTGAATGCCAAATTATAGTGGAGCTCTTTAGCATCCATTTTTACTGTACACTCATTTAGCTTTTCATTGAATGAATGACTGAATTTATATTTGGCATGGTAACATGAATTTTACAGGCCACATTAAAGCAGTATTATGCACTGAAAAATGTATGTATCGTTACACCATGGCTGTACACTGTAGGTTTACAACTACAGGTTGCTGAAAATATTTTTCATGATATGATGTGTAGACGTATGGAAAATAATGCAAACAGAAAACAAAAACTGCAGCAGAATGAATTGTAAATTGTAATCTGTGGCGTGAAGTACAGGTGGTAGTAGTAAATCATCTGTTTGTTAATGTAAAAATAGAGCTGGCCACTTAAGATTCACTGATTTACTCTATCAGATGTTTCCTGTCCTGAAGCAGAGGAAATTCTAAGTTTATTTTACAGTTAGACCATGTTCTGTCCTGACCACTTTAGTTCATTATATAAATTTACCAGAATAGTGTAGTACATTGGTGGATTAGATTCACTTAAAAAAACAAGTAACAATGTGCACACACCATTTCTAGTTTACTATAAAATATATAAAATCTATGTCAGCGCTATGCATTGACATTTTTCTATTTTCACATACACTTTTAGAGTTGCACAGTATTTGATATTCCACACTGGTCAATCTACCTCCACGTTTTTCCTGTCAGATTCTAGAAAAATATCTCACAGAAATCTGGGTAGTCAGGGAGTGTGATTAGTAAACACAGCCTTTTTTTCCGCTTTTACAACTGAGGAAAAAGCTTAATGAAAAAGGGGCCAGTGGGCCAAATCCCACACAGCCCATAAAGTAGATGTGTCAACAGTGCAGTAGTACATTGTATTTGTTAGCTGTTTCATTGCTCTAACAAAAGACTAACACTAATAGTTATTCCCCAATATTTTTTGTGTATCAGTGGCTGCTTTGTGCTTTCAGCATGTATTGTGCATTATGTTATCTTAATGTGTACAGCATTAACAGCTCATTTCAGGGTTTTCTGAATTAGTTTGTCATAAAATGTGACCTGATCTTCATCTAAGTCAATAGTATTAACAAATATGATGCGTGAATAACACAAAAATAATTCTGATCTTTTATGTCTTTATTATAACTATATAATATACTTTAACTATAAAAAAACTCATAGTTCTAGTGGAAAAGGTATGTGAACCCTTGGAATTAATAACTGGTTGACCCCACTCCAACAGAGGGATTATGTTTTTCTTGAAGGCATACTATTGTGGGCTTTCTCTAGTGTTTTAGATCATTGTCCTGTAGCATGACCCAACTTCTAAAAAGTTTCAGCTGACGTACAGACATCCTCACATTATCCTGAAGAATTTTTTAATATACCTGGGAATTCATCTTCCCCTCAATCACTGCAAGCTGGCTGATGCAGCAAAGCAGGCCCAACTCATTATGTTTCCTCCACCATACTTTATGATTGGGATGATATTTTCATGACCCCCATCAGCCGGACAACAGACTCCACATCTGAAACTTCTCTGCCATTCAATAACACACTGCTGTTTCATAGGTTACAACCTGCGCAACTGCAGCTGCTATACACTTGTCCGGGACTGTGAAGAGGCTCTGGCCAACTCGCAGTGCAGATGCTACACTGACCGGCGCTCTGCTCTGCCCCATGCAAGGATCAGAGAGCATGGACTCACGGTCTGGGTAAGGAGTTATGGGTCCTTATGGAGCTCCTCAACATGAGTATGGTTGACCATTTGTGCCTGTCTTTTTGTGGGATAAAACCGATAGGTACTCAAAACCTAGCTTTGCTACGGACCCTCAGGATCCACAATGCAGCACCAGAAGTGCCCTTTCCCATCCAGGAAATTTCAATCTCCCCAGCTGCAGGGCTTACAGTGGAGTTCAAAGCCCTCTCCTTTGACTTCTCCTCCTCTATCCATGTGACCATTCTAGATACAGCAGCACTCAATGGGCTCTCTACACTGAAGACTTACAGTATTGTAGGACCAACTGATGTTGTGAATACAACTAACTGCAATCTCTCCTCTTCTCTCTCTTTCCCTCTCCCTCTCTCTTTTCCCTCTTCCTGTCTCTCTGTCGAGCTACACGTCATTCCACCCTTTGCCCTCTGGACCTGTCTGACTCGTCCTGATGCCCAACTTCTGGCTGGAGATCTCGTCGCCTGGATCCACCGTTTGCCCTTTGGGATGCGTTTGGAGACTGGATTGGTCACAAGCTACTATGATGTCGGTCCCGGCCTCGGCGGACGTCGGAAGCTGTTTCTTGGAGGTCTCGACTCAACGCTTGATAGTCAAGGAATGGAACAAGTCTGCCTGCAATAACTAACTGGACCCCATATTAACTTAAAAGACTTTAACTGTTATACTGGACTGCTGCCTACACAGCATGTAATCACCCATATGAGGATGGGTTCCCTGTTGAGTCTGGTTCCTCTCAAGGTTTCTTCCTGTTGCCTTCTCAGGGAGTTTTTCCTTGCCACTGTCGCCCTCGGCTTGCTCATCAGGGACAATCACATTATTATGACTCATACACATACACTGTTCATGTACTGTTCTTTGGTTGTGTAAAGCTGCTTTGTGACAATGTCAATTGTAAAAAGCGCTCTACAAATAAAATTGAATTGAATTGAATTGAATTGAATTGAATTGAATTGAATTGAATTGAACCCTCTCTTAACACTTCCCCCATCTGACGTTGCCTCTTGCTCTGTCATCCTCTGTGACTCCAGATAATTCTTTGGACCCCAGTGAACAGGCTGCAGAGCCTCTGCAGAACCTTCTCATTACTTTTGTCTACTAGTTACAAGCTCCTATTCAAAGGTCAGGTCTGCAGTACTGCACTGTTAATGATGCACAGGAATAAGAGCATTTGACATTTTTTCTGTGGAATATATTACTTTTTCCATGACTGACTGCTGTTTTCTGGCCTAAGTGTGGCTCTGTGTCAACAGAGGCCAACATTATGGAGATGACTTCATAACTGACTGACATAATTTATTTGTATTATTTGTGCTACATGTATGCTGTTATTTGACCATTTCAACACTTACTTTAGTATATTTTGGGGAATTATTACCTAAAACTGCTAATGCTGATTTGCTAACCAGAAGCTTCAATGACCCTTATCCTTAAAAACAGATGGTGTTTACGTGCATACATATTATTTATCTGCTTCTTATATATAAGGGACAGTTTTTTTCAACACATTCTGATTACAAATGTTATTTTGTTAATTATTAAACATCCAATAATTATAATTTAAAAAGGTACTTAAAAGATTAAAAGTTATACTTAATGGCTGCAGTTTCATGTTATATGTTCTAAGGCAACAGCTTCTCTGGCCTTCAAAGTGAAACAGCTTGTTTGAGCTCTCTCCACAACCCACTCATTTCTTAGTGAAGTAGAAGTTTGCTTGTGGCCAGTAGCTGAATGTGTTGGTGCTTTATGGTTTTGTCAATGGGAAGAATAAACCAAGTTAATTCTCCTTCACAGCCAAAAAATACTGGTGCTGCTATGGTGATTGGTGATCTCCAGAGCAGCTAGTGTTAATATTGCTGTAGCAGCAATAGTTGTTGCTGGTTTGAATGTTACTGGGGAGATTGATATTCTAACAGAACCCCTCTCGTGTTAGCTGCCATAGCTAGCCTGAGAAAGTTTCTGCAAGAGAGGTATATGTGTAGTAGCCCAAAACTTTATGAAAAACAATTTGTATTGTATTGGCCAGACTGAAACCTACCTGAAACCAATATGCTGGAATACATTTACCTCAAGCTTTGGGGGTCTGACGATACTTTTGTGTAGCACTCAGCTTCACAATAGTATATATTGTATATTATACTGTATGTAAAATCAAAGCATGAAATGCATAATGACCCTTTTAACTAATGATCTATAGCTCTCAGGGCTGTTACTTTTTCATCAAGTTCAAATAGATATGATTAAGGTAAAAGCAACTCTTACTGTACATTTGTGTGACAGCCAGATGAGATTGAGCAATTGATGTTTATCTAAGACTGATTGCTAAAACTTCTAACAGTCTGAATGCGAGCTAATGGTTTATATATTCACAATCAATCACAATATGGAGAACTTAGTAACTCTTAAAATCATTGGTCTGCAGATGTACACTCAGTGTAGGCTTAAAACACCAGGTGGCTGAAAGCCACGCTAGCTTTTGTTATACTTTTAACAGCACTTTTGAGCTCACATTGTGGTGTTCGAAATTCATTTACGTCTTTCGTCTTCACATTTGATCCAGAGGATCTTATAGTAATGTGGCTACAAGGTGGTTTTTGCAGGCCTGACACCATAGGCTCCCTGGTGTTAGCAAATATGTGCATTGATTAAACATGCAAAAAGTGTAGCTGTAGCCACATCTGTCCAGACAGACTGTGTCCTGTTATGCTAAAGCTATGTACAAGACAAATCACATACCTGCTCCAAGAGAGGGGTGAGATATGCAGAGGTCCAGATCCAGTACCCCACTGTTAGGCGGGTGTTTGCTCTTAATTCCTCAATGGAGTGCTAAAAGTTTGTTAAAAAGCACAAAAGTCCCAGGTAAGAATCAGGATGAGGTCTGCCAGTTCAGTGTATATCGCCATCATTGCTGGATTATCAGAACATCTAGCCAGATTCAAGTGAGAGTTGACAAAGTATTAAACACCTTATCTTTGCTGGTACACCTTATAGTACCGTGTTGAAAAGTAAAAACAGCTCCAGTGAAAGTATCAACCAGCTGTCTGGCAGGAAGGATACAGATAATACTAGAAGGAAGAGAGTGATCACTATGTCCTCCACCTTGACTTGTATAAAGTACAGAAATGTTTGATTTGTCTCCTGCAGTTACTTGCTGCCAAATTTAAATATTTGCACTTGGGAGATGTTCATGCAAATACCTACCCACTGATCTTTTAAATTTTAGTTTCATGAAATTATATAAAAACATAGAATCATTTAAGGCCGTAGTAGTAGTAGTAGTAGTAGTGGTGAAGTAAAGTCTCACAGTTAACTTCTTTGTACACGGCTTGCCCTGATAGCTGATGGGTTACAGCACTTGCTATATGCTTCTCCCATGGTCTCCTACCTGCTTTTCTACTAATGCTATTACATAAAGACAAAAAACGCCCTAAAAATATAATTAAAAAACATGAATACACATAAAATCTTGGCAAACCCACCAACTGAATGAATATTTTTCCCACCAGTACTACTTGCCCTGTACAAGTAGCAGGAACTGTCTGATCTTGTCCCTCACACCCAGCCCTTAAAAGGTTAGGTCAGCCAGGTGGATGCCAAGGCCAAATTAAATCAAATTACAAATTCACATGCAGCAAAAGGGGATGACTCCACCATAGAAGAACTGGCTAATGCAACTCAAAATTAAAAGTTGGGTGAAAAGAGGTTTGTTTGAAATGTAAACCACATATGCTACATATGGTGTGAAAAGCATGTTTTTGAAATTTCTGCTCTACACAATCTGCTCTTTTTCTTTGCTACATTGCATGGGGAAAACTTGTACTACACCTGCCACATGTTGAAATACTGTACAGTACAGTGTCAGAGATGGAAGAAACTCCTGCTTCAAGGATCAATAGAAAACAACTGAGTACAGCAAACACTGGAGTGGGGTTAGAGCCTGTTAGAGCCAGAACTGGATGATCTTATTGTGTCTGGGAGAAAGCTATGAGTGTAAGTTTGTGACCATATTTAAAGCAGCAAATTATTGTAAATTCAAACAGAAGATGTAGACAAGAATTGAGTCAGTCTGATGTGGTCAGAGATGCCAGAGAGGCGCACTAGGCTCACTGTTATTAAGGCTACATTATGGTGCTGCGTTTTTGCAGCTGGTTTTACTGAGTGCAGATGGCCTAATAAAACAAGTTGTTTTGAAACTGGTTAAAATGGACACCCAGTGACCAAGAGTCCCAGGGTTATGATCCTCTCTCACCAGCCAACAAACCTCTCTCAGCTTGGACCAAAACAATGATTTTGACTCTGTTGAATGGAATGAGTCTGCAGGGTTCTGTGAGAGAAGAGAGGTTGTGACAGAGAAATTTGGTCATCACACTTATAAACAATTGTTTATAAAAGTTAATCATAATTTTCCTGCAGTTCTCAAATTACTTTTTTTAACAGTGGCATGAATCATAGGAGTTGGAGGACAGTTTGAAAACATTCAATAACTAATAACTCTTTCTCTCATTTCTTTTGATGGTTCCAGCCCACATCATGTGTGAAAATGGGAAATCTGTTATTAAAAACACAATCTATCCCCTAGAATTCTGTTCTGCAGATCATTTAATGCCTTTCTTGGCCTGTGTGTGTGAGCGTGTGTGAGCATGTATGAACATCCAAGTTTTCTGGCATGAACACATGGGTGTGTCTCTGTGTGCTTGTGTGTGCATTTATCTCATGTTTGCCAACATAACAGTAAATGTGTGATTATAATACTATAATATACTTAACACGAGATGGATCAGTTGCAACATAGCATGTGTTGCAGTACATGTGCTAATTTTATAGGAGCAAACAATATTTGTGAAACAAGATTGCAATGAAAGCTTACACATCTGGACTGCTGGCAGATCAGTAAAACAAAGGTAATCTGTGGTAAAGCCACGCTGACAAATCTGACATGGTCTTCCTGAAATGTCCACTAATGTCCTGGGAAAAGGCAGCGTATGCCTCTCTAAAATATCAATATACATGTATGTGTCAATTCTACTGTACCTTCACACATGAGCAAGTCATGTACCAGTATGTCTTTGCTAAAACATGGACCGTTCTGGCCACAGAACTTTTATCTTGGTTCATTTGAGATGAGCTCAGACCCAGAGAACTTGCAAAATAGATGAATGGCATCCTCCTTGCATCGTTGGTTACCCCCCACAGAGTATAAAAGCCCTGCATGACATGAGCACTGCTCCCAAAAAGCCAACTTTTTTTTACTTCAGCTGACACAGGGAGAGCCAGTGAGGCCCACATCTTAGAGGGCTACGCTTATATTCATAGAAGCTGGGGTTACAATACGTAACCAACATTCTATTTTGTATAGGCTTCGCCGTCTAAGAGCTGTCGCTATTGGGATACAGGCGAAGCTGGATGTAGTCAATGTCTCACTAGACCCCCAGGGTCCACAAGCACTAACAACACCAGTCCTCCTACACCAACCTGACAAGGATGTAAAAAGTGATTGTAGCTCTCTCACGACAACACAGACACAGGTCGGTTCTTTAAAACGGGCGTTTATTTCTTCTCTTCCTCTTGTTTCTTTGTCCAACCGTAACGCCGTGAGAACTGCATTTTGAACACACACAGTACATTAGCAATTAGCCATTTACACGGCACCTAGCATGTTCGAACAACAAATAAAGACATTTTAAACACATGAAACAAAGTACATAAACAAATACCTCGTTGGCCGCTTGTCATGAAAAGAGTTCTTTGAGTCTCTTAAATGTCTGTCCTTGGCCTCAGTGGTGGACAACTTAAACTTGAAGTATAACACAGCAGAGTCCCGATGGAGCCGTCTGCTCACCTGCAGTCCATGTGGTGAGATGCTCACCTGCCTACTCCCGCTGCATCTCCAAAGTCCCGCGAGACACATCACCCCATGATAATGTCCCCTAATCACGCCAGAGCAAGCGCTCGGCACACACAAGTACCACATTACAGCGAACAACACACTGTGACATCAACATTTCAACACAACTATTTTCATTTAACCATTTAAACAAAAGCAAACAATCTGCACCACACAATAAACTCAACACCATGAACCAACACAGAGGCACTTACACTCCCACCAAAATCACTCATTAACTCAAAATGGGATTTTCCTCAAAATAATATTAATTGACAATGTTTCTTAGTCTGTGTGTGAATGATGTAGCCTTATATATCTGACTTATTTGGCATCAAGTAATGTGACTACCTTGTGGATAGGCCTTTCAAGATAAACTGATCTAGTGAGTGTTTTTCCTTTATCAAATGAAGTGTCACTGACTAGTAGTTTCACCTTTCGCACCTTGCCGTCTGAACTTGGTTGAGCCTCTACAACTCTAGCGAGCTTCCACTCGTTTCTTGGTGCACTGTCATTTTGTAGAATGACGATGTCATCTATTTGTGAGTTCCGTGATGTCTTTTGCCATCTCTGTCGTTGTTGGAGGTTTAACAAGTATTCCCGCTTCCATCTTTGCCAGAATTCATCAGCTAAAAACTGCACTCTTTTCCACCTTTTGTGCAGGTAGAGATCTTCTTTGCAGAACTGTCCAGGAGGTGGCAGAATAACTGATGATTTAAGGGTTAGTATGTGGTTTGGAGTGAGGGGTTCTGGGCCAGTAGGATCATGAAGGTGCTCGACACTTAGTGGTCTACTGTTAATTATGGCCATTGTTTCATAAAGAAATGTCCTCAGACTGGTGGTGTCAAGTCTGCTAGCTGACTTGTCGAGCATAGCTGTCAGAATGCTTCTGATTGTTCTTATCTGGCGTTCCCAGACTCCTCCCATGTGACTGGCCGATGGAACATTCAGCACAAATTCACAACCAACTGCTCGCTGACGATCTTGATCCATCCCTTTGAGCAACTCAGATAGTTCCTTCCTAGCACCAACAAAGTTCGTTCCTCTGTCGCATCTTAATTGTCGCACAGGTCCTCTGATAGCTATGAATGCTCTGAGTGCATTCATGAATCCATCTGTTGATAAATCATCAAGTGTTTCTATGTGCACAGCTCTGGAGCACAAGCAAGTAAATAACAATCCGTATCGTTTTAGTTCTTTTCTTCCTTCCTTCACCATGAAGGGGCCAAAACAATCAAGGCCACAATAAGTGAAAGGAGGTGAAGTCTCAGTTCTCTCTTCAGGCAGGTCTGCCATTTTCTGAACCTCTGTTGTTCTTCTGTATCTCCTGCATTTTACACATTTGTAAATGTGTGAGGAGACCACATTTCCACACCCCAAGATCCATATGCCATTTGCACGCAACTCATTCATGGTCATGCCTCTTCCTTGGTGGTGTATGCGCTCATGATGATGTTTGACGAGCAGAGCTGAGACATGAGATTTCTTTGGCAATATCACAGGGTGTTGTACATCATAGTGTAAGGCTGACTGGGATAGCCGTCCTCCCACCCTGAGAACGTTGTTTTGGTCTAGAAAGGCATTCAGCTTGTTTAGCTTGTTGTGCTTGTTCAGGCTGCCTTCTCTCTGGGCCTGAATATTCTTTATGTCTTCAGCAAAGGCTTCTTCCTGCACTTGCTTAATGATGAAGATTTCCGCTTCTCTTCTTTCTTCAAGGTTAGTCGATTCATTCGTTCTAGACTGAGATCCCTTGAAGTCCCTGATAAATCTTTTGAGCTTGGCAACAGCTCTCACCAACCTAGACCAGTCAGAGAATTTAGCGAAGCATTTCACAATTGGATTCAGTTCTCTTGCCTTGACTGCATGAACGTGGACCTTTCGAAGCTCTGGATCGGTTGCTTCTACTTCTCCCACCATCTTGTCTCCAAGAGGAAGCTTTTGCTGCCACAGAAAGTCAGGTCCTTTCAGCCAGTTAGACTCCTTCAGTTGGTTGAGCCTATGAACTGCACATTGTTTATTGTCTGGAAGATTAGGCTTGTCTGTCTTGAAAGGAAGTGGGACCTCATAGTGGCCATCTTCTTTCTGCCTTATGCCTGCCTTCACTTTAGACGAGAAGAGAAGGTCTTCCTGAGAAACTGGGTTATCATCTGTAGCATGATCTATGAAGTCTGACTCAAAAGTTTTAATTATGTCTGATGGATGGATCTCTTTGACTTGAGTTCTACAAACAAAGTGAACTTCTCTCTTTAGCTGAACTGATGCTTGCACAGCTGGTGTCACTTGTCGCACTATGATTCTGTGGCTGGTTCCTATCGCATCACTATCATCACTTGCTGAATATGAGCAACCAACAATACTCCAGCCAAGATCAGTTCGTTGTGCATATGGGTGATGTTCTTCACCAGACAGGATCTCTCTTGGGAGAAGGGCTTGTTGGCAGTTATAGCCAATGAGAAGGCCTACTTCACAGTCCAACTGTGGTGGGATCTTTTCTGCCAATTGTTGCAGATGAGGCCATTTTTTAGCTGTTTCAGTAGTTGGAATGTGTAACCTATTGGCTGGGATGAACTCTCGTGTGAAAACAGGTGTCAATGGGATTCTTTTGTTTGAGTTGTATCCTCTCACCTGTAGATCAGTCAGTTTCTGACACGGTATGACTGTCGACCTGGCAGACATTGTGGACAGCCGCAACCTGACATTCTCTTTGTTTGCGTTGAGGTCTTGCGCCACTTCATCTAGGATAAAGGTTGTATCACTCTGCGTGTCTAAGAGAGCATATACAAGGACTTCATTTTGTGGCTGTTTGGTGGATGACACCCAAACTGGTAAGATAGGGGATGTCTGTGTGCTTAAGGCATCTTGTATGACTCTGTTAGTAATCGCTGTTGCAGCTCTTTCTGTTGTGTCAGCCTTGTCCTTTAAAGTGTCAACTCCGTTTTGGGGTATTGGCCTTTGACGTTCTTTGATTTTGTCATCATGCAGACATGTCGGATGTCTCCTTTGACACTTCTCACATGTGCTCTTGTTATCACACCTTCTTGACTGATGACCAGTCCTTAGACATCCAAAGCAAAGTTTCTCTGTATGCACAAACTTCACACGATCTTGAACAGGTTTTTCAGCAAACTTTCTGCACTTATTGAGGATATGTCCTGTCCCTTTACAGAAGAAACATGATGGAACATTGCTTTGTGTTGTGTTTGTGATTAGCGTCTTTGCTTGAAATACTTGGTTTCGTGGATACTTTGGTTTCTCACTTTCCACACTCTTGAGCGCTTGTATTGAGGATATAGGATCACAAGCGAGGTCTGCTTCCTTCGATAGGAAATCGACAAACTCCTTGAAAGATGGATATTCTGCACTTATTTGCCTTGCTTCCATCACCTTACGATTCCATCTAGAAACCAACCAATCTGGTAATTTCAGCAGAATCCTTTGACTCTCAATGCAGTCATTGAGAACCTCCAATGTTTTAATGTGGGACATTGCAACTTCACAACTCTTAAGAAAGTCTGCAAACTCTCTCAACTCGCAGCCATCCTTTGAGCTTATCTTTGGCCATCCTTGCAGCTTGTCTCTGAGGGCCTTCCCAATTATGAATGGGTCCCTGAAACGTTTCTCCAACAGCTTCCAGGCTGAGTCATATGCTCCCTCTGTGCCTCGTATGAGAAAACCTTCTACAGCCTTCTTTGCTATGCCACCTAAGTATTTTCTCAGGTAATAAAGTTTCTCGTTCTTTGGAATGTTTTTTCGTTCTATTAATGTGTCAAAAGATAGCTGCCGGTCGTTGAATTTCAAGGGGTCTTCAGTGAATAGTGCGGGCTATGGTGTTGGAAGGCGATTAGCACTTATAGCCTCTGCTAGCACGTTAACCACATCTGACCTGTTCTGTTCTTGAGGTGCAAACACTGTAGCTGAAGGTGGCTGAGGTAACACTTGTGGATGAGGAGCCGGACCTGTAGCTGCTTGAGATTGAAGAATGAATGAAGGACTTGCACCAAGAACTTGGGTTATGATTGGCTGAGCATGAGGTCTGAATGATGAACTACAAGCATGTGGGGTTTGCGTTGTGAGTGGTAGAGAATGGGGTATGAATGGAGGGCTGGAGGCATAGAGGTTGTGTTTTGTACTTTCTGGAAACTGAGGCATGTATGGAAGATTTGAAGCACCAAAGGTTTGTTCTGTGAGTTGTGGGATTGTGTGGTTAGGAACTTGAAGCTCAGCTGCTACTCCAACATCATACAACAAGTCAGTAGTTTCAACTTTCTCTTCAACTTCATCATAGACCTTTACTCGAGCTCTTGCAGCGTTGAGTTTCTTTACCTCTTCCAGTCGTGCAAGCTTCCTGTGTTTGTCTTGTATTGCTTGTTGTCTGGCTAAGTTCTCTGATTCAAACTGTGCCAGCCGTTGTTTGTTTTCAGCTTCTAGCCTTTGGAGTTCCGTTTCTTCTCTTTCTTGTTCCTCCAATACTGCCAAGATCTCCTGAGATGCAGCAGCTTCAGCCACAGCCTCCATTCTCTTGACTGAGTGGATGCTAGAACGGGCAGAACCACATCTTGATCGATGAGACAGTGGACCTGATACAGAATCTGTGGAATCTAAGATTGAACCAACATCAGGCCAAGGCTCTTTGTGTGCATCTGCTCTATTCCCTTTAATCTGTCCTTCTGCACTCTGTATAATGACTTCTGAGAGTGACATGCATGCATCGACTCTGCGCCGTAAGTCTGGTTCAGGGGTTTTTAACCTACGTAACTCTTCATAGATTACCATTACTTCAGAACTAGCATGCTTCATGTTCTTTATAAGCTCATTCAGCTCATCCTCAGAGGCATTGTCATTCAACAATTCCTTTCCTATTCTTGCACAACACCTCCACCTCTCATAGATGATTTTATACCGACGTTGTATACCTTTCAATCTTTCCTCTTGGAGCTCTCTTCCCTTTTCTGTTAGGGTTCGAGTTCTTTCACTTCTTCGTAGTCTTTCTACTTCTGTTGCAGATTCAGTGTCATTAGCTTCAACTTCAGCTGGTGGTTTGACAGTTTTATAGTCGGTCTCGGTGCTTGTGTCAGACATCTTGAAATAACTTCAGTGGTGAATTGTATTCTAGGCTATGTGTTAGTGAAAGTACAGTTGATATAGCCAAGAAAATATAGTCCTGAGTTACTTGTAAATGTGTGTAGGGATCTTCTAAACACTGTTGAAATATATTGCACAAATACAATTACCTTCACACAAATATGAAATATAAAACCTTAATCACAGTTGAATTGAACTTAGAAAGACATTAAATCACTTAACAACTCAAATATATCGATATCAGTATAGTCTCTCTTTAGACTTCAAACCCTTTTAGTAACTTGTAAATTACTTGTAATGATATCACTTTACTTTAACATTTACTGAAATTCTTGAGCTTACCAGCTAACTATTAGACCAAGGTACTCTTAAACTTTGCCAAACATGAACACATGGACATTAATTTTATCTCCTTAACGAGAACAGTATGCACGGTTAATAGAGCTGAGTTCTTAATTGCACTTTCCAAACTTAACCACTTCTCACACCACCTTACTTAATGGTTGTGGTAGAGCTCTTCTTGGCTTTGGTCTGAAAATGTACACTTTCAACAGTCTATTCACCGTATTTTGCAACCAATATGCCGACGTTGCGTTAGGGCCTCTGCTGATCTGATGCGTCGGATGCTGCGCCGTCATCCGCCGCGGTCCTGTCGTCTCTCCTACCCGTGTTGAGCAGTCGAGTTCTCACTGTAGCTCTCTCACGACAACACAGACACAGGTCGGTTCTTTAAAACGGGCGTTTATTTCTTCTCTTCCTCTTGTTTCTTTGTCCAACCGTAACGCCGTGAGAACTGCATTTTGAACACACACAGTACATTAGCAATTAGCCATTTACACGGCACCTAGCATGTTCGAACAACAAATAAAGACATTTTAAACACATGAAACAAAGTACATAAACAAATACCTCGTTGGCCGCTTGTCATGAAAAGAGTTCTTTGAGTCTCTTAAATGTCTGTCCTTGGCCTCAGTGGTGGACAACTTAAACTTGAAGTATAACACAGCAGAGTCCCGATGGAGCCGTCTGCTCACCTGCAGTCCATGTGGTGAGATGCTCACCTGCCTACTCCCGCTGCATCTCCAAAGTCCCGCGAGACACATCACCCCATGATAATGTCCCCTAAACACGCCAGAGCAAGTGCTCGGCACACACAAGTACCACATTACAGCGAACAACACACTGTGACATCAACATTTCAACACAACTATTTTCATTTAACCATTTAAACAAAAGCAAACAATCTGCACCACACAATAAACTCAACACCATGAACCAACACAGAGGCACTTACAGTGATTAAGAAAACACAGCGCTCTGCAATCACAGCCTGTCTAACAGAGCCGGAGTCACTCATAAGAGACTGTCGTCCTGGAGAGCAGCGCAGAGAGCTTCACGCTCGAGCAGGGCTGGAAACATCCCGTGCAGAGGCCATGTCAAAAGCACCCATTTTCATAGAGAATCAACGCACATCCGAAAAACTCATGTTGGCAGGATGTGCTAACTGCATCTAACTCACAACAATAGAAAAACACAGTCTGCTGAAAATATTAGTACACAAAGATTATATGCTTTCATGTTATTATTGAACATAACATGTAAACATTCACAGTGCAGGGTGGAAAAAGTATGTGAACCCCTAGCCTAATGACTTCTCCAAGAGCTAATTGGAGCCAGGACTGAGCCAACCTTGAGTCCAATCAGTGTGATGATATTGGATGTGTTGCTGAAAGCTGTTCTGCCCTTTAAAAACACACACCAGTTTTGGGTTTACTGTTGCAGCACTGTTGCTACTCTCCCTAGGCGTGGTCGTCCTGTAAAGATGACTGTTAGAGCACAGTGCAGAATGGTGAATGAGGTAAAGAAGCATTCTAGAGTATCAGCTAAAGACTTACAGAAATTTCTTGCACATGCTAACATTTTAGTTGACACATCTACAATAAGGAAAACATTAAATAAGAATGGAGTACATGGGAGGACACCACGGAGGAAGCCATTGCTGTCCAAAAAAAATATCGCAGCACGTTTGAAGTTTGCAAAAGAGCACCTGGATGTTCCACAGCACTACTGGCAAAATATTCTGTGGACAGATGAAACCAAAATTGAGTTGTTTGGAAAAAACACACAACACTACAAAAAATGCACAGCACACCAACATCAAAACCTCATCCCCACTGTAAAACATGGCGGAGGGAGCATCATGGTTTAAGGCTGCTTTGCTGCCTCAGGGCCTGGACGGATTGTTGTCATTGATGGAAAAATGAATGCTCTCAACCCGATTGAAATGCTGTGGCATGACCTTAAGAGAGCCATTTACACCAGACATCCCAAGAATATTGCTACACTGAAACAGTTTTGTGAAGAGGAGTGGTCCAAAATTACTCCAGATCGTTGTGCAGGTCTTATCTGCAACGACAAGAAACGTTTGGTTGAGGTTATTGCTGCCAAAGAAGGGTCAACCAGTTATTAATTCCAAAGATTCACATAGTTTTTCCACCCTGCACTGTGAATGTTTACATGTTATGTTCAATAAAAACATGAAAACATATAATGTTTGTGTACTATTGTTTTCAGCAGACTGTGTTTTTCTATTGTTGTAACGAAGATTGGAGCACATTTTATGACAAATTAATGCAAAACTCCACATACTTATTCTTGCTACTGCATGTGGATGTACTAATTCACACAAAAACCACATCATGACGTAGTGTGTCTGAGCAGTGTGTGCTCTGTACCGACAGAGCTCCACTGGTCATTATGCACGCTCAGTACAGAATGAGATAAGGACGATACTGACGTATCCCGCAGGTAGAAACGTTTAAAAGGTCACAAGGATGCCCTTTGCCCGATGCCGCTGCACAGATATCCTCCACTGGCATTCCCTTGAAAAGGGATGTGGAGGAGGACATGGCTCTAGTAGAATGAGCACGGACATTACCAGGGTTTTTTTATAGCTTCACACAGCCAGTGAGACAGCCGTTGTTTGGTCAGAGCTTTCCCTTGGGAATGTTCCTTGTAATGCACAGTTGTTGAATCTGTCTAAATACAGCTCTGCGCGCCACGTAATGTGACAGTGAACGAACAGGGCAGAGGTGGTGCGCGACCTCCTCTGAGGTGTGATACGTTTCCTGTTGCTGCCGCTCTCTTAATAATCTCAGGGAGGTCCTGGAGAAGAGCACCGCAGGCAGGAGAGAGGGGACGATGTGCCATCGTGCTTACTGAACCCCCATGTTGTCACCCATGTCTTCCACTTGGAAGAGGGGAGAACCAGGAGGGGAGCCAACAATGGAGGGAGCCAAGTCAGGGGATTCTTGCCCTGCATGGAGCTTGCCCTCTGGGCCAGGGGGATCCAAGCAGTCAATAGCTTCCCGCATGGGGAAGCTAACAGGCTTAGCCCAGCCTTCCTTCTCGTCATCCTCCCGGAGCACCACAAAGGTGTCCACTCGCTGCTGCTCCCCTCCAGGCGCAGACATGCACATTAGGGACACGTGGCCCGAGGAGTGAGGGCTAGCTCGGCATGCTTAGGACCGAGGCAGATCTCCCAGCGAGCATGGAGGTTGTCATCAAGGATAAAGTCGGTTTTGCATCCTGGGCACAGCTGGACCCTGCCGGTGGAACACTGAGATGGAATCATCTTCTTGTCTTCACATGTTGACTGCATCGCAGGCTGAAGTAAAAAGGGGGAGCAGTGCTCATGTCACGCAGGGCTTTTATGCTCTGTGGGCGGACCTGAGTGAGGTAGCCCAGTGCTGGCGCAGGGCGCGAAAGAATTCTTCATGAATGAAAAGACTAAACCTTTTCCTTGTACCTTTGAGCCCCAGGAGTCTAGACAGGGCTACATCATAAGTACATAAGTACTCAAGCTCCACCTTTACCAGCTGCTGTTTTTGTTCCACACCAAATCACTATGGTAACACTCAAATTATTCATTATAATAATTATGTGTTTTAATGTCAAATCTTAATATAATGTACTCCTGTCTCCATGTCAGATACATGACATGGAGACAGTAGTACTGTACTGAACAGAATTCTATTGAATTTTATTTGTATAGCACCAAATTACAACAGAAATCATCTCAAGAACAACAAAAAACAACAACAAGCATCAAACATATTGGGCAGGTCAACTGAATTCTGGAGATATACAGCTCCAAGGCCAAGGACACCTGCAGAAAAGTACAGAAAGAGCGCGGGATAGAGAGGCGAGAGCACAACTACAGGACAGAAAAGACACAAAGTTAATAACATGCAATGGTAGCATTTGAATAGATAGAAGAAAAAGGAGAGAGGAGAGGAGCTCAGTGTATCAGTAGAGGTCCCCAAGCAGACTAACTATAGCAGCATAACTAAGAGAGTTGTTCAGAGTCGTCTATGCCATCTCTAACTGCAAGCTTGATAAAAAAGGAAAGTTTTAAGTCTAGTCTTAAATGTAGGGTGTCTTCCTCCCGAACCTGAACTGGGAGCTGGTTCCACAGGAGTGGAGCTTGTAAGCTAAAGGCTCTGCCTCCCATTCTACATTTGGAAACTCTAGCAACTACAAGTTAACCCTGCACTCTGAAAATGAAGAGTTCTACTGGTAAAATATGGAACGATGAGGCTTTTAAGATGAAATGGAGCTTGATTAAGTGCTTTATATGTGAGGAGAAGAATTTTAAATTCAATTCTGGATTTTACAGGGAGCCAACGGAGAGAAGCTAACATAGGAAAAATAGGAAAATATTGCTAATACCAGTCAGAACTCTGCCTGCAGGATTTTGAATTACCTTAACCGGAGGCTTTTTTAAGCAGTTACTGGGACATCCTATCATTACTGAATTACAATAGTCCAGAGATATCTTGTTCAAAGATAACTTCGAGATTTCTCACAGCGTTACTTGAGGCCAATACTTCAAGTAACGCCCTGATAAATGTACGGTAAGAATGTGATTAGACATAATCACAATGTGTCTGAGATTTTTAGGACCAAACAAAATAACCTCTGTCTAAATTGTGTAGTGTGTCCTAATAATATTATCTAAGGGGGACACCTATTCCCAATGACATGTTCATAGCCATTGTCACTGTGTAACTGTGTGTGTCTTATGCCAATAGAAGATCGTTAGTGACCTTTACCAGTGCTGTTTCTATAGTATGATGTACTCATGAAATCTTTACACAAGTTATTCCTGTGCAGGTGGTTACATAATTGCTTAGAAACTACTTTTTCAGGAATTTTAGAGATAAAGGGCAGATTGGATATTGGTCTATAATTTACTGAAACCCCTGAGTCCAGCGTAGGCTTTTTGAATAGGGGTTTGATTACAACAACCTTAAAAGCCTGTATTACATTACTGTTTGTAAAGATAGATTGATCTGATCTAATATGGACGTGCTGATCAAATTTAAGACATCTGAAATTAAATTAGCGGGTGGCTGTGGCCCAATAGATAGAGCAGTTGACTGCCAATCACAGGATTGGTGGTTTGATTCCCGGCTGCCACGTCACATGCCAAAGTGTCCTTGGGCAAGATACTGAACCCCAAATTGCCCCCGGTGTGTCAGGTCAGCTACATAGCCATAACCCAGCTCTGCCATCGGTGTATGAGTGTGTGTGTGCTTGTGTGTGTGAATGGGTGAATGAGATGCAGTGTAAAGCGCTTTGAGTACCAGCTACTGTAGGTAGAAAAGTGCTATATAAGTGCAGACCATTTACCATTTAATTCAGAATTATCTACAGGGAGGAAGCAGTCTAAGTACGAGTGTAGTAGTAGTTATTTATCACTGAATAATTTTCTTATAATTTTTTTATGTTTTTATCTATTTTGTATTAAAAAATAAAAATAAAGGGATTTGAGAAGATTTTCTTGTGGAAAACCTGATGCGGCCCAGCCTCACCCAGACTCTGCTCCCCGCAGCCCCCAGGTCAATTGAGTTTAAGACCCCTGCTGTAGAGTGTTTAATATTGTACATTTAAACCTCACAAAACAGCCCCAGACAGTTGCATTGTTGACTGCACTGATTGAAGAACAGGGAGATTGGGAGATGGAGTAATCTAATCTCTTCTCTTCTAGCCTCTATTGCACTGGTGGCGATCCTGGTGGCAGTATGTGGATGCTGCTGTATTCTGTGCCTTCGGGGACTAATGCAGAGCTGGATAGATGCTGCCTTAACTAAGACTATGTACCAAAAGGTCGCTGAAGAAGATGAGAACCTTGAAGATGACAACTATACTGAAACCTACATTGAATAAGTTCTAAGTCTCCTGATACTGAAGTGAATACTTCATGATGTGTATTATGAAAGTCTAATAGAGTGTTTCATGCTGATAGCACTGTAAAAGTACACAGTATCGTGATGATTTTATTGTTATTGATTTTATTTTCTTTTATTGATTTTATTTTTCTTGTTTTATTGTCCATTATTGAAAAAGGGTTAGGGTTATTATCATACACTTACTTCTATGATTTTGATAAGTTACTATTATGATTTTTATTCAGTTTCTGATATTTACTTTTCATTGTTATGTTTTCCATTGTATGTAAAAAATATTGACGTTTGAGAAGTGGAATGCAAATACTGAAGTTTTTAGTTCAACGACAGGTTCAACGACATTGTACACATCTAAAGTAAATATCACCTACTTACTTGCCTCCCATTACTGACACACGTGAAAGCTATGGAAATCGAAGATTGACGTAAGACTTATTTTGAAGTTACACAGGAAGTCGTGGTGTGTTAGTGAGTTCGAACGCCGGACGGTCAGATCAGAGTGTGCGCAGTAGTAGCGTTTAATGTCTCTCGCGAGAAACTGGTTATTTAACAATTATTTCGCTTTTGCTTCTCGGACATTGAAACAAAGATAACACAGACTGTTCATATTGGTAAGTTTCTCGGCAAGCAGCGTCCTGATAAGAGATATTTGTTCGCCTCTCTGTTTTCTTGCTGTAGCTAAAACCGCTGGGGCTTAAAAAGCCGTAGAGCTCAGTTTGGCAGTCAGGAAGTCAGTGTAACATTGGCGTTACTTTAGTAACAATACAGTTTAATGAAACGTTACTGGTCCTGGGAGCCGTTAACTGAGCAGCAACTTAAAAATAGCATCAACTTAATAATAACTTATATCTGTACTCAGTGTCAGTGGTAGTGCAAGTACGTTTGAATAAATGTCGTAACATTAATCCAGTAACGTAAAATGGGTAATCTCCGTCAAGACATGGCCCTAGGCGAATTAGTAGTTGCGCAAACGATGTCTAATAATACTATACTGTATTATTTACCTGTGCTTATTATTGCGTAATGCTTTACCTTTAGAATTAGCAAAGGGACGTTGCGTGAAATTAAAGTTTAAAATTGTAAAAATCGAGGACTATTATTTTATAATTAAAAGACAAGAAAACATATAGATAACTAAACACATTAGAATATTCCTTTTAGTTTATATCACATAAAAAAACTACAGCTAAATATGCAGTATGTGTGAGAGCCTCACACTTAAGGGATTATCTCTGTCTATAGACAGTAAGAATGCGGTGTATGGAGGGTGAGACGGACACAACACCTGCTGCTTTCTGACATGAAAGGATGAACTGTGTGTTTCCCATTCTTTATGTGACATTGCTGCTCCATTCTGGTGAGTAAAACAAATTTAGTCAGGACAGTTAGTCATGTGTTTGTTGCAAGTTGTAATATGTTAAATACCACAGATACCTTTCATCTCATCACACACCCTGCTATATTTGTGCTCATGGTGCAGTAAAGGTGTGTCTTTGTACCTTGTGCTTTTCCTGTGGCACTGTCTGAGTCACACTGCGTAATGTGTTAACCTGTTTGCACAGTGCTCGGGTCCCTTCGTGCTCCGGTCAACGTTACTGTTTGCTCTCGTAACTTCCACCATGTTCTGCGGTGGGATCCTGGGCCTGGCACCCCACCAGGGACACTGTACAATGTCTACAAGAGGTAATTTTCCTATCAGCTATCTTGGCTGTCTCTGCTCTCATCTCCTACCACACACACCCTGCCATTTAGGAGATAGGAGAGAATGTTCCATTGGACGGTATTCTGTAGTGCCCACTGGTGTGTTTACAGTGGCAAAAAAAATTATGTGAACTGTAGACTGGTACATTTCTAATGTCTTTAAAATCACTTTGTAACCCTTAAGCTCCTTTTGGCAAGGTATGGCTCACTTAAGCGTATTCTTCTTGTGTGAAGCAAACATGATTGTTGATGAAGTTTGTGTTTTTTGTCAGTTGAAGTAGCTCTAATCCACAACTTTTTTCTTAACTAATGCTTACACCTGACTCAGTTAGCTTTTTGAAGGTCATTATTCAAAGTGTTCAGTGTGTGAACAAGTGTAATTTTTCTATTCACACTGTTAGGTTTTTAAGGTTCTCAATAAAGACCTCAAAGATCAGATTTTTTTTTGTGTTATTATTTTAGTCACATTATCACTTTTGACTTAGATGAAGATCAGATCACATTTTATTACAAATGAATGTAGAAAACCATGAAATTCCAAAGGGTTCATACACGTTTTCTTGCCACTGTATTAGAAAGCCACCAGATATTCCAAGGAAGGAATTTGTGGTCACATTTTTAATAAGAAATAAATTACCTTTATATGCAAATGTAAAGGAGGGAAAGTTATGTGATTAACAGTTGAAGTATAGTTATCATTCAGGTCCTTCTACAATATTTGAAACCTTGAATAAGATTATAATTCATCACTGTTCTTCAGACAACTTGCTGAATGTGCTAGATGTTCCCAAGCAAGAAGGTTATTTTTGTGAAGTATCTCAACATTTCTAAAGAAAGCCAGAAGGCTTCTTTGAAGCTGTTGGGAAATTCCACCGCTTTCTTTTTTACTTTTTCTTAAGATAGTATTTTTACTTGTAAGAGGCAGAAATTAATAATTCAGTTCAGCTTAGCTGTGCAGTTTGCCTTTTTTGTATTAAATGGAAACAACATGATAAAACATAAAAAATAAAATCAACAAAAACCACTGTTATGGTGCCAGTTGTTTAAGTGACAAATTCTCCTTCTTGTTTCTGAAAATCATAATTAGTATATGACACTACACAACTAGACAACTAAAATATTAATTCTCTTTAGCATTATCTGTTTTGTCCTATGTAGTTAAAGATAAAGAGATGTGTTGCTGTGTATTAGTAATCAGTGAGCACTGGCTGTTGGATTTCTTGAAAATTCATCCTACATTTGTCACATCTGAAAGAGAAAATGTGTTTTCATTATTTCTCTAAATTGTCTTTTTGTTTAACTAACATAACTAAAAGAGTTGGAATAATCTATTAATATCAAGAATAGGGTGGTTACAAGTCTGGCTACTCAAAATGGTAAATTGTACGTTTACTAATAAGTAACAAATTGTCTTAAATTCAGAGTGAATAAATATTAATTGTTTTTAAGTTGAGTCAGTGCAAGAAATTCTATGCAAACTGCTGTATGATGAAGATGTTTCAAACTTGGGACAGTGGACATTGAGGCAGTGGAATCACACATGATACCAGAACCACTGTGATTGCTTATTGTTGCTTATCATTATTATTAAGATTTTGCATTTTAGTCTTTATTGGGCAGTTTGGTAAAAGAGAGGCAAACAGGAAACCTGGGGAGAGAGAGGGCATAACATGCATATGTCCCCAGCCAGATTTAAACCGATGTTGTGGTTACATGGCACACACACAAACCATTAGGCTACCAGTTTGATGCTTGCCATACTGCTGATTTTAAACTGACATCAATATCTTTGCTTAGAAAGAGGATGTTTTTATTTTTGTTGTGTATTTCTATCACAAGTATAAATTTAATTGAAGGTTGTATTAAAACATCTTAAATTGAACCTGTTTATACCTGTAGCCACCCTGTGAAAACTGATGAAAAAAAACAGTAGTCTTTCACATGGCTCTGGAAAGTGACAGTTTATTGAAGTCATTATATAGGTATTTTTAAAAAAAAAAATTCTTTTAAATTCAGCTGATTTATGAACATATCTGATTCACAGCAGTGTGAATTCACCATGCTCATTTCAGCTGCATTGTTTCTCATCAGCCTCTCAGAAGACAGGATGAAATACGACGTTCTCAGTCAGACCTTGGTCCATCTAACAATCTGTGGTTTTTCTTGAGCGCCTTCTTTGGTGGAATATCTGAGTGGAGGGTACTTTTCTTTCGTGAACAGTTGCTTTCTCTGATTGTAGCTGAGCTGTTGTGTCACAGTGCTGTTTGGTTCCCTCCGTTAGTGTGGTGCCGCACTGTGCACACGATGCAGATGTGACCACGGAAAGGCCCACTGATACTTTTAAAGGGACCAGTTATTAAAAGCAAGGCGAATGAAGTTCAATTGTTCTTGTGTTTTTCACTTCCACTTCCTCTGTTCTAAGAATCGGTGTGAGGGTTTAGCTTTCATTTCATTTTATCTGAATAAACATAAAATGCTTGTCTCTCTGTGTGTTTATGCAGAGTTGTTGGACTTTATGACTAAGGATTTTGCTGAAGTTTGCTTCATTTTCTTTGCTTGTACATTGGCCGGTTCAGGTGTGTTGTAAACAGCTGGTTCAATACAATTCAATTTTATTTGTATAATGCCAAATCACAACAGAAGTCATCTCAAATCACTTTACAGCAATAGAGTGGAGGCACCCATTCACCTCAATCTGGCCCACACAACTACTCTGGTTCTTCTACTCCCACTTCTTACAATCGGGTTCCTCCACGCCCACTTTTTTTTTTTTTTACTGCAGGGATTTATTTAAACGTATCTTCTTCCTTGTGTGATTTGGAATGTGAACAGATTTTGAAACATAACTACATTTTAATTAATGTTTTGAACAATGAGAGTGCACCCTGATAAAGGTGACCTTAATACACTGGTAAGGGATAATTTCCTTGTCTTCCACTGGTGGCTCCGTCTGGCCCAACCAGTGTATCTGCACATCTGAAACACTGGTGTACACAGTGATTGTTAGTTGTTTGTGATGTTAAACACATGTGAACTGAAAGTGTGCACGCAGAAGGCCTGCCATTTTAAGAGCACTGCAAGCATGAAATAAAATGTTTAAATTCTGTTTGTCTCTGCAGGGTGGCAAAGATAGAGCTGCTGAACTCAACAAAGAAAACATCATTAGAGCTGCTGCTCGACATAAACGAGGAGTGTTACCTGACTGTCGAAGCCTACTACAACCAGACAGTGTCAGCAAAGTCCCGCAAAGTCTTCTTCACCCCTTTCACAGACAGTATGTCCAAAGGGAAAGACTTTCATTTATTTCATTTATTGCAGACAGACTTATTCTCCCAGTGCAGTCACTGCACCAGCTAATTATTAATAATGTAATTAATGCTTGATTAGTAACAATACTGTAATTACAATAAATTTAATTATTTATTAATTATTTATTTTGTTAAAAAATGTATTCATGTAAATCTGTTGAGGTTGGTTCCAAAGGTTTGAACCTGTGAAGACCTCTTCACGTCACATCATTGTAAATAAAATGAAAATGAGAATGTGTTTTCTTCTTGTGACAAGCCATTATAGGTCCTGCAGAACTGTCACTGGTTGGATGTGGAAACTGCATCCAAATTAACATTTCACTGCCTCAGCCTGACCAGAGATCAGGGGTGGAAGATCTCCAGAAATTCTACGACCCTGAGTTCATAGTCCGGTGGAGGAAAAAAAAAGAAGCAGTGGTAAGAAATCAATTCTGTTTCTGTTCCACACTGCAAATATCTTATGATCTAATTACTCTTATGCTCATGAACTGTATTGATAAATTTGTTTACATGGCTGCCCACCCTGAGCCTGGTTCTGCTGGTTTCTTCTGTTAAAGGGGGTTTTTCCTCTCCACTCTTGCCTGGTGCTGCTCAAATGGGGTTGTTGGGTTTTCTACATAATTCTATATGTAGTAGTATTATTACTATATTCTGTAAGGTCTTACACCTTACTACAATGTAAATTTCCTTCATGACTTTTGTTGTGATTTGGTGCTAAATAAATAAACTGAATTGCACTGAACTTATTCTAAACCTGTGTGTACAGTATCTAACATATATATCTATATATATGTAATACATATAATAATAATATCACCTATGGATATTTCTGTGAGAAAACTTTCTGTGTGATCTGATCTGATCTGATCTGATCTGATCTGATCTGATCTTATCTGATCTGATCTTATCTTATCTTATCTTATCTTATCTTATCTTATCTTATCTTATCTTATCTTATCTTATCTTATCTTATCGAGTAACAGAGTGATGCGGTCACAGAAGTGTCTCAAATGGAAATCATATTGAACACGTTTTTTCTCCTTATATCACCTGCAGTCTGGTGCAAAAGAGGTCAAAACACAGAGCAAGAGTTGTACTCTTGACAACTTAGAAACACGTGAGGAGTACTGTGTACAGGTGGACACAAAGATTCGTACGAACAAAAACACACAGCCCTCCAACTGGAAATGCATCCTCACCAGTCCTGTGGAGGACCGCAGAGGTGAGCACTACTTTCAGAACTGACAGAAATGTGTTTGGATGTTATTGATGTTACTAAGATGCTGAACCAATATTTGAGGTTTGTGGGCTCTGTTGCAGATAATGTGCTGTGTTTCAAGTGCCATCTGTCGAGAGCAGTTTTGGCCATTTCATGACCAGGGCTTCCTCGTGCACTTAGATATGTGATAGGTTTCGAAAGAATTTTTATTCATTATTGGTGCATAACACCATCTGTAATGATACAAATGAAAATATGCTGCACTAATGTATTTATTTTATGTTTGTTTTTAAAATGTAATTAAATCAGATTTGGTCATTTTAGACAAAAAATAACTATTGACAACATGTTGGTCATGTTTTGTTACTTAACTCAACACAAGTACATGGCCAGAACCTTGGGTTAACATTACCAGACTGAAAGATGTATGTGTGTGTGTCTTCAGACCCTGCTGTTTTAGGTGCAGTTGCCGCTATTGTAATTGTAGTAATGGGTGTCCTGATGAGCTCCATGTTTTGCTTTTACTACACTGGATTCCTGTGTAAACTGCAGGCAACTCTGCCCAGAGCACTTATAGTAAGAAACCAATCTTTCTGTCTGTCCATGTATCCAAGTATCTCTTGTCTGTGTTGCTTAACAGGGATGTCCTGATAATTTCAGTTCCTGTATGAATTAATTAAACGGTAAGTTCAACAGTGAGCTTGAGAGGTGCTGTAGATGGACAGTATGTCTGTTAAGCCCAAGTCCAAAAGAAACATACCAGAGCCAGAGCACACCTTTTTCATTTTTATCTTCCTGAAACAATTACTCCCACCTCTCACAGGGATTAGCCAGCGTGTTTACTGTCAGTTGGAAAGTAGCTTACACATTGATTTGTTTTTTCATTCTCTTACTTTGCAAAGAAACAGTAGAAGACTATTTTGGAACAAAGAGACATGTGGTGTGATGTTAGCAAACATTACAGCTTGTGTCACTCATAACAAAGGAAACCGAATGGATAAGAAAAGGAAATTATTGATTATCAGAATATCCAGCTTTCTGTTGTTGGAACACTGTACCTTAGAGCAGCAGATGTTGTTGTTGTTGTTGTTGTTGTTTGGGTGAATAGATATATTTAACAGGGGTATATAACATGGTGCATTTGACTTGACTGATATATTACCCTTCCTCCCTATCATCTTCTCTAACTCTCTCATTTTTGTCTCCTTGTACTCTCTTTGCTGCACTAGACGGCTCTGAGCCAAGGCTACATGCTGACTCCGGAGAAAACGATCCCAGACCTGATCTCTGTCACCTCAGAGATGGAACAGAGAACACAAAATAATCCTACAACATCACCTCCTGCCACCAGGAACACTAGCTTAGAGAAGGAGCAGGAGGAGGAGGAATATGAGGAGGAAGAGGAAGGGATAAATGTCTACATGAGCAGAAATGCAGAGCTTTACTCAAGTGAATGCTCCTGCAGCGTCACTAGTATATCAGAGAACTACAAACCGGCTGCATCAGGTAACTCTGTAAGTTTGACAGAGAGGTTTTCAACTCAGGTGGAGGCACCAGCCGTTGTCTTTGTGGTTGGGGTTGTACAAAGGTGGCTGGATCACGATGACACCAGACCTGAAGGAACAACAGTTTCTTTCATTAATGAGAAGGATCAAACTGCAATCCAGGGATATATGACAGGTGAGCAGGAGGACGAGGAGATAAACAAGAAGGTGGAGGAATGTGACAGCTCCGGAAATGTCAATCTGTTCTCAGTCACACTTGCAGCACTGGCTGTAGAAGAGAAAGAGGAGGAGAATACAAGAGACTCTTTGAAACTGTCTAATTCTGATTTAGATCTACTGCCCACAGTCTCCAAACTGACTTTGAGTAACACAGACTTTCAAAAGATAGAGTCAGACAATCAGCTGACTGGGACATTAATTTGCCTCACACATGAAGACTCTGCTGAGACTGGGTATGAAAACAGACATGCACACACACAGGAGGAGGAGGAATTGTCTGGATATATGGCACACACATGATTTGTTTCTCTGATGTGTGTCACTGTAGGTGTATGATTGATGTATTTCTTATTAGTCAATAAAAAATATCTACGTGTAAAAGAAAAAGAGATTTAGTTTTGTTGTATCTGTTTAAGGTTCTCAAGTAAACAACATCAATTAATTTCTCTTGCAGCTACAACACCACTGTGGCCACCTGCATTTTGGCAGGTGTTGAAGTAATCAAATTAGTATATTTACAAATACATTTTTGTTTTAGCACAGTGCAAAAACAAAAATGTAAAACATGAAAGAAAGAAAACATTATACATTATAACTTATTCAGAAAGATGGAAGAAAGTGATAGCTTTGCTGTGTGAATAATGAAGGAGATTTCAAGTATTGTCAACAAACAGCACTCAATATTGATCTGAGGTATTCTTCTCATGTTCTGACTCTCATGGTGCTTGTTAATCTTCTTTCATCTCCTTTGATTTGTTTATTCCGTGTGTTGCCCTGTCTGACAGTGTGCTGTGTTTGAATGCCTACAAGAAGAAATGAGCAGTCGCAAGTTCTCATATTATGCATAATTTCTACCCATTCCATAATGACTAATGCACCCCACACCCTCAAAAATGCAGGTTTTCAAACAGAGTACTGATAACAAGCTATATAACTTTCTTCTTTGCATGATAGAGCTTTAACTTGCTTTTTCGGATGGTACAGATAGTGATTTATGGAAGTATTCCTGAACTCATACAGTGATAGCCATCAGAGAATCACACTGTTTTTTTAATGCAGTGCCGCCCTGAAGAACAATCGGAACTGTATAAGATGATTGATCATATATGTATATATTGATTTATACAGATAAATTCTGTATACAGTTATATTTTGTAAAATCTTAAACCTTATACTGTAAAGTGCCTTGAGATGACTTCTGTTTTGATTTTGCTTTTGCTTCTGCTTTTGACAGATTGTTGAACCTTAGTGTCCCAACTTGTTTGGCATTGGGGTTAAGTATTAATATTTATCAACATTTCTGTTTGCACTTTACAACTGATACAACCTGCCACCTCCAAACATTCTCTCATGACTCCTCAGTTATTGCATACATCACTAATGAATGGTAAAATGCTTAATGGTTTGCACTTATATAGCACTTTTTTGCTTATTGGTACTCAAATGTTTTTACATTGTTCCTCATTCACCCATTCACATTTACAAGCACACACACTGATGGCAGAGTTGCTATGCAGATGACCTGACACCCCAGGGGCAACTCTGGGTTCAGTATCTTGACTAAGCACAATTTGACATGTGACAGGAATCACACCGCAGATCTGGTGGCTGACATCAATTCAATTCAATTCAATTCAATTTTATTTGTATAGCGCCAATTTACAACAGAAGTTATCTCAAGGCACTTTACAGTGTAAGGTTTAAGACCTTACAGAAAATATTTATACAAAAAATTATAGAGAAAACCCAACAATCCCATTTGAGCAAGCTTTAGGCAACCGTGGAGAGGAAAAACTCCCTTTAGAGGAAGAAACCTCCAGCAGAACCAGGCTCATAGTGGGCGGCCATCTGCCTCGACCGGTTGGGGTGAGTGGAAAGAGAAGAGAGAAAAGAACAGCAGGCAATAAAGACAACAACAAGCATCAAGAACATTGGGCAGATGAACTGGATTCTGGAGATGTACAGCTCCAGGCCGAGGATACCTGCAGAAAAGTACAGAGAGAGGGAGACAGAGAGGAGGAAACACAACTAAAAGAGAGAGAAGACACAAAGTTAATGACATGCAATGGTGGCATTTGCATTGATACAGGAGAAAGGAGAGAGGAGAGGAGCTCAGTTTATCAGTAGAGGTCCCCCAGCAGAATAACCTATATCAGCATAACTAAGAGATGGTTCAGAGTCACCTGATCCATCTCTAACTATAAGCTTTATAAAAAAGGAAAGTTTTAAGTCTAGTCTTAAATGTAGAGACGGTGTCTGCCTCCCGAACCTGAACTGGGAGCTGGTTCCACAGGAGAGGGGCTTGGTAGCTAAAGGCTCTGCCTCCCATTCTACATTTGGAAACTCTAGGAACCACAAGTAAACCTGCAGTCTGAGAACGGAGAGTTCTGCTTGGAAGATATGGAACTATGAGTTCTTTAAGATAAGATGGAGCCTGATTATTAAGGGATTTATAAGTTAGGAGAAGAATTTTAAATTCAATTCTGGATTTAACAGGGAGCCAATGGAGAGAAGTTAACGTTGGAGAAATATGATCTCTCTTGCTAATTCCAGTCAGAACTCTGGCTGCAGCATTTTGGATTAACTGGAGGCTCTTTAATGAGTTATTGGGACATCCCATTAATAAGGAATTACAATAGTCCAGTCTGGAAGTAACAAATGCATGGACTAGTTTTTCAGCCTCACTTTGGGACAGGATGCTCCTAATTTTAGCAATGTTTCTTAGGTGAAAAAAGGCAGTTCTAGAGATTTCTTTGATGTATGAAGTGAAGGAGATATCTTGATCAAAGATAACTCCGAGGTTTCTTACAGTATTACTTGAGGCCAGAACTAAGTCATCAATGGTGAGAATGTGTTTAGACATAGTGTCTCTGAGATTTTTAGGCCCAAACAGTATAACCTCTGTCTTGTCCGGATTTAGGAGAAGGAAATTGGAGGACATCCAGGTCTTTATGTCCTTTAAGCATTCCTGAAGTTTGACTAATTGATTAGTTTCTCCAGGATTCATAGATAAATATAGCTGGGTATCATCTGCATAACAATGGAAATTTATAGAGTGTTTCCTAATAATATTGCCTAAAGGGGACATATATAAAGTGAAAAGAATCGGTCCAAGCACAGATCCCTGTGGAACTCCATAGCTGACTTTGCTGTGCATGGAAGACTCATCATTAACGTGTACAAACTGAAATCTATCCGATAGATACGATTTAAACCACTCTAGTGCTGTTCCTTTGATTCCAATGACATGTTCCAGTCTGTGTAATAAAATGTTGTGATCTATAGTGTCGAATGCAGCACTAAGATCTAACATGACGAGTATAGAGAGTAGTCCATTGTCTGATGCTAGTAGAAGATCATTAGTGACCTTTACCAGTGCTGTTTCTGTACTATGATGTACTCTAAATCCTGACTGGAAATCTTCATACAAGTTATTGCTACGCAGGTGCTCGTACAATTGCTTAGAAACTATCTTTTCAAGGATTTTAGAGATAAAGGGCAGATTGGATATTGGTCTATAATTCGCTAAGACCCCTGAGTCCAGAGTAGGCTTTTTGAGTAGGGGCTTGACTACAGCAACCTTAAAAGCCTGTGGTACGTAGCCTATTTGTAAAGACAGATTGATCTGATCTAATATGGACGCGCTGATCAAAGGTAAGACATCCTTGAGGAGTCTAGTCGGGATGGGATCTAAGAGACATGTTGATGGTTTAGAGGAATTAATTACTGAAATTAATTCAGAATGATCTACGGGGAGGAAGCAGTCTAAGTACGAGCGTGGATCTAGAGTTGTTGTACAATCCATGCTATATGCAGGGATGATCTGATCAATTTTTTCTCTAATAGTTATGATTTTATTTGTAAAGAAATTCATGAAGTCATTGCTGCTGAGAGTTGAGGGAATACTAGGGTCAACCGAGCTATGACTCTTTGTCAGCCTGGCTACAGTGCTGAAAAGAAACCTAGGGTTGTTCTTATTTGCCTCTATTAATGAGGAGTAATATGAAGTTCTAGCTTTACGCAGGGCTTTTTTATATATTATTAAACTATCTTTCCAGGCTAGGCAATATTCATCTAAATTGGTGGAACACCACCTCCTTTCCAACTTACGTGATTTCTGCTTTAAGCTACGGATTTGTGAATTGTACCATGGAACTAACTTCCTCTGACTCACTAGTTTCTTTTTCAGAGGAGCAACAGTATCAAGTATTGTTCCAAGTGAAGCACCAGTACTATTAACAAGATAGTCCACTTGTGCTGGAGTAACATTGAAATAACTGCCTTCCTCTGTGTTGGTACATGGCTCTGAAATAAAAGATGGAATCAGTTCCTTAAATTTGTCAACAGCATTTTCACATAAACATCTACTGTAGTGAATCTTATCTGTAGGTTTAGTAAAGTCTTGTACTGTAAATTCAAATGTAATTAAGAAATGGTCAGATAAAAGAGGGTTTTGGGGAAAAACTATTAACTGATCAACTTCCACACCGTATGTCAGAATAAGATCAAGGGTGTGATTGAAACAGTGAGTGGGTTTATTTACATTTTGGGTAAAACCAATGGAGTCTAATAGTGAATTAAATGCAGAGTTGAGGCAGTTATCATCAACATCTACATGGATATTAAAGTCACCCACTATAATGACTTTATCTGCACTAAGAACTAAATCAGATAGAAACTCTGAGAATTCAGTTAAAAACTCATAGTAAGGGACAGGAGGACGGTACACAATAACAAACAGGACTGGTTTTTGATTTTTCCAGTTAGGATCAGAGAGGCTAAGAGTGAGGCTCTCAAATGAATTAAAACTATGTTTAGGTCTGGGGTTGATTAACAAACTTGAGTGGAAGATTGCTGCTACTCCTCCACCCCGACCTGCGCTTCTAGGAACATGATAATTAACATGACTTGAGGGGGTCGACTCATTCAGAGAGACATATTCATCCTGCTGCAGCCAGGTTTCAGTAAGACAGAATAAGTCTATTTGATGGTCAATTATCAAATCATTTACTAACAGGGATTTAGACGAGAGAGATCTGATATTTAAAAGTCCACATTTGATTGTTTTCTTGTTATTTTGTTCTAAGAGAGGAGTCGTCTTTATTTTTATTAGGTTTTTATGAATAACTCCTCTTGTGTTAGTTTTAGATATAAATAATTTAGGTACTCGGGGAGAAGACATCAGGAAGATGGCAGTACCACTCGCCATCCTGGGAGAAGATGTAGAGATGATGGACTTATATAAACATCTTAGAGGCCACACCAACAACAGCCTGTGGTATACAAGAACAGGACGGAGTGGACAAAGCTTTGTTCCTTTGATGTTTGCAACAAGCTACTGAAGATGTTCTATTAGTCTATAGTGACTAGTGCTCTGTTCTTTGCCGTTGTGTGCTGGGGAAGTGGCATCAAGGCTGGTGAGTCCAATAGTTGAACAACCTGATCAGCAATGCAAAATCTTTACTTGCAATTGAACTTGGAATACAACTCAATATTACTATTATTATTACTATTAATTAATTATTAATGTTTAAATATAGTCTTTAATATTCATATTTACCTTGTTTACATGGAAATGCAGACTGCCATAGTTCTACTTCACACTATCTAACATCCTGGTTTGAGTCTGTAGTATATTCACTGCAGAACAATTTAGGTGAATGTCCATAATACAAACAATTCGTTTTTCACTGGGAGGCCACAATCCATTCATTTTTATACAGTATACCAACTATATAAATGCTATAGTTCACTACTCTGCCTTGTAAGAACTGGAAACGGTTCACACGGCTGTCGCCAAAAGCTCTCGCCGTATTACGTCACTTAACTGAATCACGTGATTTCCTATCAAGGGATTCGTAGGGTGGTGCCTTCATGAAGCTCTGGACAATTTGCAATTTGTTTACAGTTAAATTGAATGGTAGTTGTTTATGAGACACCCCCCCCCCCCCCCCGAAAAAGAAATTATTTATATGTTTGTGTATGTTTTTTAACCTGCTTGGTCTTGTCTGTATGTTGCATATTGTCAATGTGTAACTATATAAAAAGGCAACACTAGATTGATCAGCTTTGGGGGAAAACTACTCTTTACCCTTTACCACCGAATCTTTCTATTCATGCAAACTATGGTTGAAAAGGTATCAGTGTTGCTATTTTGTCGTTATTTCTTAAGTGTTTATTCAGCGTGCACACTAGGCACACTGCGCTGTCAGTTTAGGAAGGTTATTTCACTAGATGTCCACAAAGGCGGCAAGACAAGCGGCGGCTGGTATGGTAACCTGTGTCCACGCTGTGGTTTGCAGCTGAGATTGTTTGCTGTTACTGACATTAATGGATAAACATGAAGACAGGTACGATACGTTACAGTTTGTTGCTTTTGACTCATTATAAAAGCTTTATTAATTCCTAACGTTGCTCCATTATATGTCGGTAACGTTACATACATCTCCGGTGATTGGATTTCTTAACAAAAAGACGATTAACTTGTCGTTTTTAAGCAAATGAACGATATAACGTTAGCTCACGTACTAGTTTTATGTGTCTCTAGCAGACGAAATAACGTTACCGGGAGAGGGAAGTAAACTAATATTCAAACCGGATATGGAGACAGAGTGAAACCATTTTTGTTCTTACAGAATAAAAGTTAACGTTTTATTAACGTTTCATGGTATTATTTAGCTTCCATACAACGTTGGGTACCAGCGTTGCAGGCCGTGGATAACGTTAGGTCTAACGTTAACGTAGCTAACTGTTACTTAAAGGGAGTTAGCGTTAACTGGTATTTAAGTAGTTTAAGTAGTTTCCCACTACACACTCCTCATTTATTCATTCATCGTGGCAGATACTTTTGTCTCAACCGGGTTTTAATATTTAACTATTCGACATATATGTTAAATGTGTTAATCAAAGTCCATATAATTTCAGTTTTGTTCTGACAGAAAGTGATGATTTGAAAAGTGAAAGCAGCAGAGTACAGAGAGGCGTGGTGGCTTGAGCACCGCACCTTCAGAGATGTTCTCGCTGTCATGACTGCTCTCATTTGGTTGCTCACATGGCTGCCACAGGTCCTGCCAGGTGAGTACCCAGTCAGGTAATGTTAATGACACCCTCACCAGGCTACACCACATCACAGTTACACCTGCAGTTGCCCCTCCTGAGGACAACACAATTTGTTATGTTTTAAGTAAATATTTGACTGCTAACATGCTGACATGTTAATGACACATAATGTTCAGTTTAAATAAGTGATATTTTCTTCCAGAGAGTCTTGGTCAGCATGACAGTCTTGTTACATAAGTGATTACATATTCAAAAATGTCTCAAGCCACCCAGTTTACCGAAAGTGGGTTTTAAACGGGTAACACTAGAGTGATAGTAAATGGTCTGCACTTATATAGCGCTTTTCTATGTAGCTAGTAGTTAAAGTGCTTTTACACAGTGTAAAAGCGCTTTTAGTACATCATTCACCTATTCACACACACAAGCACACACATACTCACACCAATGGCGGGGCTGCCATGCGGCTGACCTGACTCACCATGGGCAACTTGAGCTTCAGTATCTTGCCCAAGGACACTTCTACATGTGACAGGAGGAGCCAGGAATCAAACTGTTGGACGACTGCTCTACCTTCTCATACAGTCCTGACAGCACTTGGAGAAAAACATGTCACTTCTGTGTCAAAGCAAAACTCTGTAATCAAAACATAACAGTCCTTTTTCAAAGTTCAATTTTTGTTTCTAAATGATCCACCCATTCACAACTGCAGCAACAACACAGTAACATGCTTTTTACAAAACACTGTTGTATTTACCACTTTTTTTTTTCTTTTTTACCTCATACATGTTTCTGTGAAAGATTATTCCAGTACAGTAGATCTACTCACTTCAACTACTACTTCAATGAACATAAAAATAGAAATAACTTTATTTATTTTTTTATTTAATTTTGGTGGTTTTTGCCATTGACAAATAGAGCTCTGTTTGTTGAGAGTGGTCTCTGGTAATTTTCCTGCCTGACTCCAACACAGACATCATTTGATGCAATATGTCAGATTTGTGCAGCTCTCTCTGGATTACAAAAGGCTATACAGTTGTGTTTCTCAAGTACAACTTTCTCAACTACATACTAACTTTGGCTTAATACAATTAGTAGTGTCCAAACACTCATGGTAATGTCTTAAGACAAACATGTAAAATACCATACATACATTTTTAATAATGTCCTGGGTGTTTGTATACCAGCTATGAGTGAACTGCCCCAGCCTGTCAACCTTACCCTGACCTCAAAACACTTCCATACTGAGTTGAAATGGGAGCCTGGACCAGGGACGCCAAGAGGAGTCTGCTACAACATCACCTTTAACACAGATAGGTGTGTTTCATCATTGTTTGTCTTGTTATTTGTATCAATTTTATACCAACAATGTTCCAGGGAAATTCTATATAATCAGCATTATAACTAAGATTAGCCATTCATCGCTAATTTCTGTTATATCAACCATGTGCGTAATAATAAAAATATATATTCTAGAGGTAGTGAAAGGCTTTTAAAGTGACTGTGACTTTAGCACTTTGCTTTGATGCACAGGATTACCAACAAAACGTGTTGGTTATTTTGGTCACCTGTAAAAAGTCTGTTTCTTTCCCTTCTATCTGGTTGTAAAGGGAAGTATCCTGGAGGCCAGTACCAGGGTGTCAGCTTGTCCAGTATCCACTGGTTTGCAACCTGACAAAAGTCTTCTCTGACCCAAACAAGACCTACTTATCACAGGTTATCACACTGCTGGGAACACAGAAATCACAACCTGCCAGCTATTCAGGATTTAAACTAATTAGAGACAGTAAGTAGAACCGTAGTAAAAGGATTAACCAGTCTGTGTCTAGTAAAAGTCTGTTTCTACTTCACTGTAGCAGAAAATCATTAATGAAGTTATCATCTGTAATTTCCTTTTTCTGTCTCTCTATTATATGTGTCTTAATGGTGCATATTTTGCAGATAATTTACTGCTTTGAGTTGTCAAAAATACATATCTCAAAACCTGGATAAATCTGACCAAAAGTATCTGTGTTAACTTTAGCTCAGGACACCTCTGTTATAGTGTTTACCACTAAGGAACGCTGTCTTGTGATGGGAAGTTTAGTATAACTGAAGTCCATCTTTTGTTTTTCTGTTTTCCAGGTCAACTGGACCTCCCGCTGCTAACTGTGACACCATGTGACATGAGTCTGTGCGTGGAACTTCAGCTTCCCATGTTATATAAGTTAGATATGTCCCAACATTATAGGGACATATATAACAGCAGTCTTACATATAAACTTAGGATTGATAGCAACAATGCAGAAGTACAGTTCCAAGAAGTAAGTGTTTGGTTTTCAATTCTTTGGTTTTCTTCATAAATTGGTCATGAAATGTGATCTGATTTTCACCAAAGTCACAAATTTGTGAAAGTCACACTGTATTTGTCTGTTAGAAAGATGTTACAAATAGTTTACTTAGTTTTTTTTGCAACTGATCAGGTACTCGTAAAAATGCAATAGGCTGTGTTGATGTGATGTTGCTGCAAGCCCAGCTGAAAAAATGCCATCTGACAGTCAAGTTTTTGTCTGCAGGTTGTTTAATAACACTTTGCATTAGTATGATTACTCTGTGTCCAGATCATGTTGTTTTTATTAGTTGATGACAAATAAACACTTTATCATAGTTTTCATTTTCAAAGAATAGTTTTTATCATCTTTTAGTCTCATGAAGAATTTGTGAACAGATCAGGAGTGTGTCATGTTTAAAATTGTGAACATAATGAATCCAGTACCCACACCCACACCCTAATACATTCATTATGACAGCTGTGGTTTGATTTATGGGAGAAATTCTGTGTTTATCTCATACCAATCTAACATCGGTTTATGGTTTCTCTGCATTTTAAGGACATCAGGTATCTACAAAAATTCATTGTGACGCCTGTGGTCCCTGGCAGGTTGTATTGTGTCTCAGTATGCTTCTTGGACAGGCTTCTGCCCAAACTGTCCAACTACAGTCAGCCTGTATGTGCTTTCATCCCTGGCATCTTTTATGCAGGTACAGGTCATTCCTTACACTGTTAAGTAACCCTGACTTTTTTCTGCTGTTTTTATCATTGTCAGTGGAGAGCAGGCTCTTTGCTGCAACATAAGTAATGTTCTCTTTATCATTATCCAAAACTGTGAATATACACAAGGCTTATGAAATGAAACTGATTTTATGTAGAGTTAGTTTTGCAGTGCGATGTAAAATGAGTTAGAGAGAGCGCAGAGGGAACATCAGTATCTAGAAAAAGCAGTAAAATATTGAAAAGATCAGAGAAGGAAAACCAGCCTCATACACAAGGGGGAAAAAAGGCAAACAGAATTGAGCCAGAAAATATGACATACAAGCTTTTAAAAAATTTAATGCTGCACTGATTTGAAATTTTAAACTCTGCGTACTCCTGTGAATTCCAAGTCATTTGTTGCACTGTAAAAGGTGAAAAAGCAACTAGTTTATGCTTATTTATGTTTTTAGATAGGGTGTATGTAGGTTTTTAGGATTGATGTTAAAGCATATCCTTTTGTGGATATCTGTTCATAAAATAGCGTGCAACTAAAGTAATCTCTTGTGCATGATATATTATTATATAATATTGCTTGGGTACCTTGTCATGGTCCTGGCTTATGTCCAGTGTCTGTGTAAATTGTATATCTCTTGACCACCTCTCCTCTTTGCAGACCCATGGATCTCTGCTGGGTTGTGTGTGTTGGTGATTTTTGGTGTGGTTGTCGTGGCCTTCCTTTTCAGTACTGGTTCCATCTGTCTGAGTAAAAGGCCACTGCCACTAGTTTTGGTAAGTCAAGTTTCATTCATTTTTAGTGTAGTGTAGTGGGTGGGAGTGACGTAGTACCAGTTTTAATGGCAGCAGGTATTGGTGATTAAAAAAAAAAAAAAAAAATCAGTAAGTATTTTTTGAAAATAAGAAATGAGTCATTAAATTACTGGAAAATGATGGCCACATTTCTGGCAAAACATTAATAGCAGAAGATTTCCATAGAGATGTCTTTTTACTGACTTCATCGTGGCCTTAAAAGCGCAACATGAAAATAATTTCACATTTTTCCAGATAAACTAAATGCATTCATAGTGGACTAAAAGTAGAGTTGCGGAAAGACAAAGCTGTGTTATTAGAAATGTGATATTTTAGTAGATATTTCGTTGAGATGTGACCACAGAGTGTTAGCCATAATACTCACATAATGGACACATTGAATGTTCTGTAATGACAACTAGTACTCCTCCTTTTGCCTGATGATTCAATGATTCATTGTGACAAAATATGCAAAAAATCAGGGGGCAACAGGCATTATAATACATATTTAGAATATATTTGTGTGAGGTTACACTGCTACAGTTTTTGAGAAACAGTTTTTCTGTCCTCACCTTAAATCTTAGTTTAACATGTAGGAGATGGCATAGCTAGTTTGGATTCCAGTCGACCTGAAGTCTCCAACACACACACATCTATTGTATAAAAAAAAACATTTTAGTACAATTCCTGCAGAATCAAAAATTACAAGGCCTCTGATGATTGAATTGTCTGAGAAAACATGGAATTGCTTTTGTTCAGAGTGGTACGGTGGTATAGTAGTCAGCAATGCCGCCTCACACAATTCTTCTCTTGTCTGCATGGATTCTCCCAGGTATTCCAGCTTTTTCCCACTGTCCAAAGACATGTATGTCTTAGGTTAATTGTTGACTGTAAGTTGCCCATGAGTGTAAATGTTTGTCTGTCTCTATGATCAAATCTATCTTAAGAATATTGTTTCTTTCTTTACTAAACAATAGATGGTTAATTTGTGGTTTTACTGCAAGAACCTCATACTGAGCTTTTTCTGAGTAAAGTAACAGGAAAGAACAGCAGATGAAAACATACTTAAACAAAACACACACGTTTATTATAGCTGAAGTGAAATGTTTCATGCTTGTGGTTGATGTGTGGTATAGGAAGAAAGATGTACAAAGGCAGAGAGTTGCAGGCAGTCCCGGTGTTTGTTCTGCAACAGGATGGCTGATGAGCTTAGTTCCAGTAGATAAGGTTTCACTGAGCTGTCAGTGGTGCTGTTGAGGTTAGATGATGAAAAAAATGAGTCAAAGTATAACAGAAGGGGGCAATTTTCTCGGTCTTTAAATATTGCTGATATGTTTTATCTCTATCCTTTCTTTTTTGTTGTTGTTGTTTTTTGTCAGTGTCTGTCAGGACCAACTAGCTGCCTAAAATGTGAATAAGCGTTTAAAAAAAAAAAAATCACTGTTCAGTTAGGGAATGATTTTGACAATAATATTAATGATATGTTTTATTTTTTTATTTTACAGCAACATTATGTGTGCGACAATTAAATCAAGCATTAACTTCACAAATTGTTTGGCTACAATATGTTAATTTTGTCTTGAACACAAACACATGGTTGTTTTTGTTAGTTAGGAGAAGTTCGGCTGCCATGTCACATGCCAAAGTGTCCTTGGGCAAGATACTGAACCCCAAGTTGCCCCCGGTGAGTCAGGTCAGCTGCATAGCAGCTCTGCCATCGGTGTGTGAGTGTGTGTGTGCGAATGGGTAAATGACATGCAGTGTAAAGCGCTTTGAGTACCAGCTAGGTAGAAAAGCGCTATATAAGTGCAGACCATTTACCATTTACCATTCATCTAAATCTTGGGGCTCTACCCAAATGTAATAGACTTGATTTTAGGGTCTATTTGCATGTAGTGACTAGCATTATGACATGAAGCAAGCAGCGTATTTTATTGTTTTGATTTATTGTTAAGCTGATTGTTAAGCTGATTCAAAAGTGTCCATTACAAAGTCGGATTTTATGGATCACCTTGAAAGCAGGATTATATAAAATTCATGTTAGCATTTGCTTTATTTTATTAAGGCGTGCTGTGATAAAATAACTGTTGTGGATGTGGGCGTTGCTTACAGTTAACCTTTTGTTATTTGGTGTTTGTCTAATGCAAGGGGGATTTGAACCTGCTTTAAATGACATGGATTCTGTTTCATGTTCCATTATTAATTGCCTAAAGTCAGCTAGGCTGACAGAGAGATGTAGAGGGGGATTTCCACACATACAAGACTTGCGTGTTGCCAATCAATTAAATGTGAACAATGGAGGGTACATGAGGCTATTGGTTGCTCACCATGAGTTTATTTTCCACAACAGTGTCACTCACGCAGTCTTTGTGAAATCTCCCTTCGTTTAATATGATTCAGCAACATTTTCACTGTTGGGAAAGACTTGGCTTGATAATACAGACAAAACCCCAAAGAAGTCAGAACAGCTATGTACATGTGAACAAGGTTCTCAGCGTTCCCCTAGGTTTTCATAGAACAAAGGCGCTGCCTGTGAGAGGGAGTTGTTGACTGCGTATAGTATACAGCCTAAAAAACAATCACAAAAGCAAATGATAGGTTTTCATTTCCCAGTTTCTGTGGTGCAGCTTTTCTAAGAATCTGTGCTGGATATTTGTTTTTTATTTTTGTCCTAAGTCAATAACAGTTTTAAGCTTCTACAGAAAGGAGTTGTGAGCTGTGATATCTGTCCAAGGCAAATGCAGACTGTTGCAGTCCCTTAATGGGGTTTGCAAGTATTACTTATCGGCCATCTGCACATGTTCACGCTAAAATTTACATGCAGCACAAAAAACTATGGAAAAAAATAGGTAAATGGTCTGCACTTATACAGTATAAGGTTTTTCTACCTAACCGGCGCTCAAAGTGCTTTACACTGCTTCTCATTCTCTCATTCACCCATTCACACACACACACACACCAATTGCAGAGCCTCTATGCAGCTGATCTGACTTACCAGGGGCAACTTAGGATTCAGTATCTTGCCCAAGGACACTTTGGCATATGAAATGGGAGCTGGGAATTGAACCACCGATCCTATGATTGGTAGACAACTGCTCTACCTATTGAGCCACAGCCAACCTCTTCAAGTCAATAATTTTATAAGGCTAATTGATGATAAGAAAACCCTTGTGTGTAATTGTGTTGCTCAGCTAAGAACAGTTGTACTAATTAAGCAAGTTTAGTTCTGTATCTGAACAGCAGTGTTTGTTTACAGGTTAAAAAAATGGCCAGAAAGGAGGACATCAGCAGTTGTTTGTTTACAGGTTTAAAATGGCCAGAAAGGAGGAACTTTCATTAGATACCCGTCAGTCTATCGTTGTTGTTGAAGGCTACTCAATGCTAGAAATTGTGAGGAAACTTAAAATTTCTTATATAAACAGGCTCTAACAGGGACAGAAAAATGAGTGGGAGGTCTTGATGCACAACTGTGCAAGAAGACAACTATCTGAGAGTGTGTATTTTAAGACAAAGATGCCTCACAGGTACTCAACTGGCAGCTGCACTAAATGGTACACATCAAGCACCAGTGTCAGCATCAGTGATGAGGAGACTTCAGGATGCTGGACTTCATGGCAGAATTGCCAAGAAAAAGCTGTGTCTCAGACTGGCCAATAAAAGCAAAAGAGCACAGATATGTAGATAGATATGTGCACTGTAAGACTCGATACAGGTGTTGTTTCTACAGATGAGTCCAAGTTTGAGGTCTTCAGATCAAACAGAAGATTTGTGAGATGCAGAAAAAATAAAGGTTCTAGAACAGTGCTCAATACCTTTAGTCAAGCATGGTGGAGGCAGCGTGATGGTCTGGGGGTGATTTGGCGGTAGTAAAATAGGAGATTCGTACAGAGTGGAAGGGACCTTGAGAAAGGAAAGCTATCAATCATTATTTCTAACTAAAATGGCAGCATGTCCTGTTCTTTTGCTATATTTCCTATTCAGACTAATTTTATGTTTGTTTTCTTGGAAAACAATAAAATAAGTAAGTGATCCCAAACATTTGAGTGGTAGTGTATGCAAATAGGAGAACACACATTTTACTAGAACCTCCGTGATAAACGCATAATTAAATTAACTACTAACTAAACAGTTCAGTCAGAGAGACGATGTTCAAAGCAAATTGCTGTGTGAAGTAGATAGGAGAAATTCTTGTAGTGCTTAGGAAGTTATGTCTTCAACAGCTTTTTGGTTAGTAAAAGCAGCTGCTGAGTAAGCAGAGAAAGTTTTCGCTCACCCATCCAAATAATCGGAATCAGGTGTTCCGATCACTTCCATGACCACAAGTATATAAAATGAAGCACCTAGGCATGCAGACTAGTACCTTTCTATTGTGAAATGTGACTATTACGTTTTTCATAAATTCTCATAATTTCTCACTCATATACTCGGAATTTCCACTCAGTCGTCGATTTACTCCCAGATTCAATTCAATTCAGTTTTATTTGTATAGCGCCAATTCACAACAGAAGTTATCTCAAGGCACTTTACAGTGTAAATCCCATTTAAGCAAGCTTTAGGCAACAGTGTAGCGGAAAAACTCCCTTTAGAGGAAGAAACCTCCAGCAGAACCAGGCTCATAGTGGGCGGCCATCTGCCTTGACAGGTTGGGGTGAGTGGAGAGAGAAGAGAGAAAAGAACAGCAGGCAATAAGACAACAACAAGCAGCAAGAACATTGGGCAGGTCAACTGGATTCTGGAGATGTACAGCTCCAGGCTGAGGATACCTGCAGAAAAGTACAGAGAGGAGAAAACACAACTAAAAGAGAGAGAAGACACAAAGTTAATGACATGCAATGGTGGCATTTGCATTGACATAGAAGAAAGGAGAAAAGAGAGGAGCTCAGTTTGTCAGTAGAGTCTGAGAATGTAGAGTTCTGCTTCAAAGATATGGAACTATGAGTTCTTTGAGATAAGATGGAGCCTGATTATTAAGGGATTTTAAAGAATTTTAAATTCAAGATTCCTTTGGGGACAGTCGCTGAAGATCAGATTAGACATTACAAACCTTCTAGAGCTGTTGTTTGTACACACATATCTAAATCAAAGATAATGTATTCATCATCTACTATAATAAATAATTTAAACTGTTTGTGGTTCCATTAATTGTCTGCTTTTCTTTGTCTTATTTAAAAGCAAACAGAATATTCTTGGATTTTGGTTTCACTGATTTGTGTTTCTCACTTTTTTATGTGTGGTAAATCCAAACAAATAATCATTTAAATAATTCAAAAAACTATACACACAACTGTGTGTCTTGTATCTCTGTTATAACTGGTATTATTTCTTAAGTATCTGTAGAGATTTTAGATGTGTAGTTACAGGGACAAAGAATCTGCTGTTTAATATCTATCATTTAAACACCAATAAACTGGATGGCTGTCTTTCAGATCTTTTTTTCTGTCTCTCTCTCTCTCTCAGACATCTGTCCTTCACATAGGAGGAGGTCTGGTCAACACAGCCAGCAGCATGTCTTTGTCCTCCATCATGACTGTTAAAGCGACACTGCCCTCTTCAGGTAAAAGGAGACACAAACGAATGACATCAGAAGAGAGCGATGAGGAAAGTGAAACGGAGAGCACCAGAGGAGAATATAAACTGTGGGTGGGAGCTAACCTGTCCTCCTCATCATCATCATCGTCACCTTGTTTATCTGCTCCTGTGTGTCCCAAGCCTGAACCTAAGCATCTCCTCTCCCCAACCCAAACATTAAACTCAGCAGAGACACATTCCTTTTCTGCACTGAGCACACACACAAATGCAGACAGAGGTACTGTGGGAACAACTGAGCCAGATGAGGAGGAGAAGGAGGTGCTGAAAGAGGGGGGCAGCCAGGATGTGAATCTCCTCACATTAACCTTCGGCAGGCATAGGGAGGAGGGGGAAGAGCAGGAATCACATCTGGATGTTGCAAACTTTGAGCTAGAGACTCCCTTTGTCATAGAGGAATGCAACATCACTTCAGTTCAACCTTCACAACCTGGGGAAGGCAGGGAAGTTACCATAGAAACAGTGTCCTGCTCTGTGGATGAGGAGGAGGGAGAAGAAGAAGAAGAAGAAGGCTCTGAATATATGGGTCGTTCATTCACAGCAGTTTTACAGAGGTCGTTATAGTCATACTGGGACTACTTGCTTATCTGGCTTGTGTGAAACCAATCGTTCTCAACTTTGACATTTCACACACAAAAAAAAAAAAAATTCAATAGTCCTGTAATAAAATGTCTTCAGTATGCGCTCCACACCTCTTTTGAACACTGCTTTCAACACAATTTGTCTACATTTAGATTTATTTATTTTATTTGAACTTCTAACTAAAAGTTCAGTAGCTTTACCCTATTCTACACACATTCCTTCAGTAGTGTCGTCATTATCATCATTAACTAACCAACTTTACATTCACAATCGCACACAAACAAACCTCAACTTTATTAGTTCAGACTTGAAAAGGAAAGCAATCCTTCAATAAAAAAAAAAAAATGTAGTAAAGGTCGGCTTTACTACTATACTAACACAGAATTTAATAGTGTAAGAAGCAGTTTCTGGACTCTATAAACACACAATCAAGTTAATCTTTTTTCACATTCACCGAGATATTTTACTTTGTTTTCAGGTGTGTGTCTCAGGTGTTTCTGGGAGCAGAATCTATGATAACAAGGAACAATGTTGCATTTAGCTGTTGCGTGATACGAAGGTATTCCATGAGCATGTCATCTCCACAAACACCATTAATGTTTGTTAATAAGTTTATCTTAACGAATTAGCATTTTAAGTCATCTCTCTCTCGCTCTTTTTCTCTCTTTCTCTCTCTTGCTCTCCCTCTCTCTCTCCCCCCCTCGCTCTCCCTCCCTCCCTCCCACTCTCTCTCTCGCTCACACTCGCACACTGGCATGCTCTCTCTCATATATATTACTGTATATTGCACATCTAAACCATCAACTGCACATTCCTTATTATGTTGGACATGTGGATTAGTGAATATTGTTGCATGCTAATACATATATGCACTTATTTTCTTTATCGTATATAGCCTGTCAGTATTCATTCATATTAACAACACTTCACACAGTGCATTGGTTGGTTAACACATGATCAAAGGATTCAGTATACAGCCAGCTTTATTAAAACAATAAATTCCAAATTATAAATGTGACATTTTTGTATTTTTGTATTTTATTTTATTTTTTTTAATCATATCAACATTTCTCAATAAAATAATAAAAAGGAAAATTTTACATAGAGCATGTTGTCTTTTGTGTGATTGCAGTAAAAGCAGCCAATATGCTGTGTATGAAACAGTAACCTTAACACAAACTATATGAACAGAACAACAGCAAATTAAACTCACACAGATCAGAAACAATCTTAAGGAAATATTTGCTGACTCTAGTGTGAACTGGAACTATTCAATGTCCAGTGACTATGGCAGCTCAATGGTGATAATGCAGAATACACAGGGAGGGACTTCTGGGGAAATAGAAACTCAGCTGTGCACATAACACACAGTGTCCCAACCCCCACACACACACCTTCCTCCCATATGTAGTGTGCATTAACCCAAAAAACAGCAGCCTTGTTAACTTGTGTGTGTAAGACGTGTCACTGCGAGCAATAACACAGTCCATGGAGGGATGATGGAGTTGTGGATGCTTCTTCTTCTCCTACATTTACACCTTGGTAATTCTCCCAGGATTAAAGATGGGGAGGAAGTGGGGAGTTTAAATGGTAAATATATCACATAATGAATGCTAGCACTAGCTGTTGATGTACAAGAGAACCTATCAGTTTGTCAAAGTACTGTGTTTAAATCATCTGCTGCCTTTGATTTTGTGCCTTTAGACTAGGACGTATAATTTGTGTATGTGAATGATGGCAGTAGCAGTGAAGTCATAGCACTTCCTTAAAATTTATAGCAGAGCACAGGTTGTGCCATTAAGGTATGGGAAGTTACACTTGTTTTGGAGTGATGCAGAGTTCTAAAGGAAAAAAGACAGAACAATGTGATTGAAATATTCTAATAACCTGTCTGTCCCTTCTCTCTCTGTATTTTTTATCACCCCTACCCCCCTCTCTTGCAGTGTCATGTGTTTCTCTCCCTGCACCTTTAAGTGTCTCCATCTCTTCCTTCAACATGCAGCACATACTCAGCTTCCTGCCAGGCCCTGGAACCCCCTCTGATACCCACTTCACTGTTGAAGTTGTTCATCTCAGGTACTCAGTCCACAGATTCCACTAATAAAAGAGGAGAACTAAGGAGAAAGGTTGTTAGACTTAGAACCATCATGTAAGACTCTCCTCTTGTACTTTCTATCTGTTGACAAGCACAGTTCTGAGCTCCTCTCCACACTAGAGAGACTGTGAGCAAATTTCATGGATCATGCAAAGGTAGCCAACAAAAAGCAATGTGTCTATGTGATTAGCAACAATGGTGGACAGGGGTCAGCTTGGGCACTCTAACCAGTCTGAAGCGACGCAGTCTCATACATAACAAGCTGTTATGCACTGTGTACTGACACCTGTCCATCATGGCCAGCATTACATTTTACCATCCTAAGCTGTATGCATCACAAAATTACCTCCAGCATGTCGGGTTAATGAGAGAGAAATTAACATGTTATGTGTTACATGTTCACATACATTTTAAATAAGTTGTGCCATTTTGTTGTGATTCTTTACCAAGTGATATGTAATAAGACTATTTGAATATTTGTTAATGTGCACCCACAACAGTTGAGGGCGGTGGGAATGTTGTTGGTTTTGTAGGTATTTCTCTGTGAAAGGGATTACCAAATCCTTGACAAAAGAAGTAAGAATTGATCATAAGAGGGACTATATGGAGCCAATGTCAGAACAGTCAATTCAATAGCTGTCGGGAGACCGCATGGTGGCAATGCACGAAATTTCAGTAAGCCTTGTCAACTGCTGAACCGCTTTAGTGTAAAGCACATGAATGACGCTACTGACAGAGTCACAGTGCCATCCACTTAGCAGCACAGCTAGTGTGACTAAAAACAGAAACAGCTTCTTAGGTTTCCAAGTCTGATATTTCACTCCATGATGATCCAGATGTGCTGTTCCCTGCTGCAGCACTGGGACTGATGACAGTCCTATTCAACCAGTGGGGCACTGCTAAGTGTTCATGTCTTTGTGTACAGTAATCCACTAGTTTAAAGTAACATACATTTACTTAAGTAGTGTACTTGAGTACAATTGTGAGGTATTTTTACTTTACATGAGCATATTTTCTGACACTTTTACTCCATTTGTTTAATATATATTTAACTTTACTGATTGACTGACTTAATGGGAAATTCATAAGCTTCCTAGAAATAAAGACATAAATGTATCAGTCTAGAAAATATAATAAAGATTATTCTAAAAGGGGCTATTCTCCATAATAAGTATTTTTTGTATTTTGAGTAATTGTGATACTTTCATTATATTTTGATTCTATGCCTTGCGTTTACTTTTAATGCAGTATTTCTACACTGTGGTACTGCCATTTTCAGTTTAGGAGAAGATGTGAGCACTTGTTCCATCATTTCAGTGAGGTTTAAATAAATCCACCTGTGTTGGATTTATTTAGCTTCTATGTCACTCTGCACACCAGGTCATACGTTTTGTATGTTTCATTTTTGTTTCTCTAGCAACTCTGAACCTTCTGACTAAGCACTTTCCTTTTTCAGTAAATGTGTACTTGAAGCAATGTCATAACAAGTGATTTCTTGTTTCAAAATGACACATCAAGCACAGTAAGCTGGTTTGTTATGACGCAGTGGATGCTCTTTGTGGGAATATGTTAAATTATGTGTTGGTAGTTATGTTTTTTCCCTCACTCCTGCTGTGGTCAAAGTTATGTGTTATGTTATAAGTTGTTATGTTATGTGTGATGACACACCAATACTACCGCTGTTCTCGGCGAATCAACAGTCTTTCTCTGAATTCTTTTGCTTTGGAGGAAGAACTCATGGAGACAAGTGTCAGGTTGTTTGGAGCTGTTGGCTGAACAGACGTGCAACCTAACCATGGTGTTCAAGGATCCATACGACCATTACCAAGCTCGCATTAAGGCCTTCACATCTAACCAGACATCCAACTGGACTCTATCAGGGGTGTTCCAGCCCCTTTCAGACAGTGAGGCACCACCAACATATTACACACACATTAAAACTGATGAGTGGTAAATGGTCTGCACTAATATAGCACTTTTCTACCTAACTGGTACTCAAAGCGCTTTACCCTGCATTTCATTCACCCATTCGCCCACACAAGCACACACACACATTCACACACTGATGGCAGAGCTGCTATGCAGCTAATCATGAACATTTGTCACAGAAATGGATTGCAAGTGGAATTGTTGAATCAGTGGCAGCCATCTTTGTTTCAAAAAAACTGTTACTTGTCCAGCCGTGAATCCCAGTTTGCTAAAAATAAATACTTTTCTCCCTATAGCTGTGTTGGAACCTCCTGATGTGACTCTGTCAGGCTGTGGGAACTGTTTGATTGTGCAGCTTGCAGTTCCAGCTAGAAAGCTTCTGCAGAACCTGCAGCTGAAGGAACTCTACAAAAGAGTCATCTTTCATGTGCAAAGGACCAGGGATGGGGCACAGGTATGTGTCAGGCTTCAACATGCATAATTTGTATACAGTGCTCTGATTACTACCAGATCTGTTATGTGGAGAGGAAAAGGAAAAAGGGTAATTTTTGTACCACAGGTGAGGTCATTAGCTTGTCCCTACAGATCTATCTCTACAGAAATTCCGGTTTAAAAACACACATTCCTCAGAATGGTTTCCAGCAGCAGTGAACTGTTACAGAAGTTGTAAGAAATTATTTTAATACAGATTTTAACAATTAAATCATTCTTCATTATTATTCATTAGTTATAAACCCACAAAAAATTCATCTATCTATAAATTTACCCAAACTCTGCTGCTGTTCCCCTGAGAGCATTTTAGCATATTTCAGCTCTTTGTTTTGGTATTCATCAGGTGGACACAAACACAACTCCAAATGAGTAGTGTCTGTGTTAATATCAGCTTTATAATGTAACAATATATTAAAAGGTCTGTTTTCAGCTTCCAATAGGCTAAAAAAAATAATGCAGCTTTAATTGGAATCTCAGCTGATTTTACACATCACACAATGCTGGAAACACACTTATATGTGCACAAAGGTTGTACATCGCCTTTTATGGCTGCAGAGAGAACTGTGGTAAGTCTAAATATTAGACAGGTAGTGATAAATACAATGGAACAAACTTTTGCATAATTGAAGTAGCCACAAATGACGAAAAATCTGTCAGCCTGTTTTCGGAGCTTGTTGTCGTGCAGCTCCAGATAGCAGTGATGACTTTTGACTTTACTGTCTACAGTAATAGATCGTGTGGTGCTGTGGTAGACATCTTCGTTTAAGAGGATACCTTCATTATCCAGTATAAACAGCTGGGAGGGGAGACTGAATAACAGATGTTCTGTTTTCAAATGAGAAACAAGAGCAGTTTCTGTTTCTGTATTTATTTGGTGTTAATGACTCAGAAGACTTTTCAGTAAATTATTATGTAAGAAATGTGACATCTTTGTCAACACTGCACAAGCTAAAAACTCAGATTTTATGGAATGTTGTTATGTTGAGTCTAATGTCTATATGTGCAGTAAATGAAAATCACCACTTTTTTTCTTTTATTTGTTTAGCTAGTTGATTTTCTCAAGATGACTGTGTTTTGTGTAGAATGAAAGGAGCACTGAGTGATGCTCTGCATATCATTGACAAAGTAAAGTGAAAAGAGGAACATGCAGATTGTTGGAGTTGTGATGCAGAGGAGAGGTTGGTGGAGCTGTGGCAACAACACTACTGCCTTTTTGAGTATGATATATCATGATGGTAACACAAGTACCAGTGTCTAGCCTGCCATATCTCTCAGCCATGAATTATAGTCCTACTAAAATATCTGCTGGGAAAAGGGATGTTTCTCTTGGTAACAGTTTGTCTGCTTGAAGCAGCTTTATCCAATCTAACCAAATACTGAACAAGCTGTAACCTTACCCCAGGCTGATTTAGGTTACTAAACTACTTCTTCTAATGTAGTTTCTAGGCAGGGTCCCAAATATGGTCTAAATAGAAAGAAATTCATTTGTATTTTGTGAAGTCTAATACAGATAGAGGATAACCGATACATGCTGCTAATTACAGAGATTAAGATAGAATATGAAAAAGAATATGTCTTGATTTGATTTTTGCTATTTATCATCTGCAGAACAGTTGACCTGATAACAGAACATTTCTGCACATCTGCATGTTTCAGAACGTGTCAGAGTGCATGTTTAAATGTGGAACACTCCATATTAAGGCAGCATGGAAAACTGAGAAATAAAACCTGCAAACCCACAAGGCAGCTCTTTCTCATTTCTTTGAAAGAGTCGAGAAAGGTCAGTCAGGATATAGAGAAAAACGTGTGTAGGTTTATCTATAGCTGAGAGCAGCGCTGGGTTCCCTCACATGGCTGATGTTGATGACTCTGTGTGGTTTTACCCACGTCTTCCTCTTACCGGCTCATTTTTGCCTGTGTTAGAGGAAATGCTTGGCTTAGTGAGAAGAACAAAAGGGAATTAATCTCCTAGTGTGTGTATTTAATCTTCCCGTCTCACATTTCACAAACATTCAAGGCTTTTCTGCTACTTTTGTACTTTAATATTAATTAATTAGTAAACAATGTACACAAATGTATCACTTAATTTCTTCACACAAATGATCAGTTGATACTTCCTGTTCCTGCACACAGCCTCTGTCTTCTTGCATTTCCTGTTCTGAACACCTGGTGTGCACCAGTTCTTTCTTGGGAAAATACATTACTTTGACATAAAATGTCACTCACATTACCTTTTCTATAGTAGGAGTAACTCCGTCTTTGGAATTACTATAAACAGAGCAGTGACAGCTAAACAGAGCAAGAATAGAGTGTTTCAATATACTTTCCATAAATTTGTGATGAGCATGTGACAGGACAAACAGATATCTAACATGCAAACACAAAAACACTTTTCAAAAATAAAAAAAAATCTTTGCTAATATGTTTCTTTATATTCAAGATTCAAGATTCAAAAAACTTTATTAATCCCAGAGGGAAATTGTTTTGCCTCATTACCATTGTTCTCAAAACAGACAGAAAGAAAAGGAACCACAACCAGGAAGGATCCAACACCAACATAAATACTCAATAACATCAATACACAATAACATCAATACCGAAAAACTCAATATATATACAGAATATGTAAATAGATAAATGAAATTGGGTCAATATATTCACAGCAAGTATATGACAGTTTCACTTCCCCCACCCCTTACAGAGGGGGGAGGAATTGTACAGATTGATTGCCACAGGTCTCCTGTGGCGCTCTGTGGAGCATTTAATGTTAATAAGTCTTTGGCTAAATGTGCTCCTCTGACCAGCCAACACACTGTGCAGTGGGTGGGAGGGATTGTCAAAGATTGAGAGGAGTTTGGACAGCATCCTCCTTTCAGCCACAACATGTAGAGAGTCCAGCTCCACCCCCAGAACAGAGCCAGCCCTCCTAATGGCCACCACAGACTCATAAAACATCCGCAGCATGGAGCTGCAGACGTTGAAGGACCTGAGTCTCCTCAGGAAGTACATCGGGCTCTGAGCCTTTCTGTACAATGCTGATGAGTTTTTGGTCCAGTCCAGTTTGTTGTCCAAGTACGCTCCCAGGTATTTGTAGTACGACACAACCTCCACCTCCTCCCCCTGTATAGAGAGAGAGAAGACAGGACTCCCAGATTTCCTGAAGTCCATCACCAGCTCCTTTGTTTTGTTGATGTTGAGATGCAGATGGTTGAGTACACACCAGTCAACAAAACTGTCCACCACTCCACGGTACTCTGTGACATCGCCACCCCTAATACATCCTACAACTGCAGAGTCATCAGAGAACTTCTGAAGATGACAGGACTCTGAGTTGTACCTGAAGTCTGAGGTGTACAGGGTGAAGAGGAATGGAGACAGAACTGTCCCCTGTGAAGCACCTGCGCTACAGATCAATGTGTCAGACACACAGTTCTGCAGGCGGACATAGTGTGGGCGGTTAGTGAGGTAGTCCATGATCCAGGAAATCAGGGGAGTGTTGACCTGCATGTTTTTTAATTTCTCTCCCAGCAGTGCAGGCCGGATGGTGTTGTAGAAATCAAAAAACATGATCCTCACTAAGTCCCCAGGCTTGTCCAGGTGGGTGTAGGTGCGATGGAGAAGGTGTATGATGGCGTCATCCACTCCAATATGGGGTTGATAAGCAAACTGGAGGGGATCAAGTGAGGGTTGGACCAGAGGTCGGAGGGACTCCATGATAAGCCTCTCAAAAGCCTTCATGATGTGTGATGTCAGAGCCACTGGTCTGAAGTCATTGAGGACTCTGGGACGTGGCGTCTTATTCACTGGAACAAGGCATGACTTTTTCCACCCTAGAGGAACTCTCTCCAGTTGCAGGCTGAGATTGAAGATGTGCTGGAGAACAACACATAGCTGAGGAGAACAGGCTTTTAGCACCATTGGGCTGACTTCATCAGGACCTGCAGCCTTTGTGGGGTTAAGCCTGTTCAGCTCTCTTCTCACCTGCTCAGCTGAGATTGTTAGGGTGGTGGCTGAGTCGTGTCGGGGAGGGACTGAGGAGCCGTTAGTGAACTGAAGTGGGCTCTGTGGCTCAGCCTGGAATCGATTGAAAAAATTATTCAATTCATTGGCTCGGTCCACAGTCCCCATATTCTCCTGGCTGCTGGGCTTGTAGCCAGTGATGGTCCTCATGCCCCTCCAAACCTCCCTGGTGTTGTTCTGTTGAAGACTCTGTTCCAGTTTCCTCCTGTAAGTCTCCTTCCCCTCCCTGACAGACAGCAGTCTCTGGACCCTCTTTGCTGCCTCCCTGTCTCCTGATCGGAATGCCTTCTTTTTGTCACTCAGGATGGCTTTGATGTCCTGAGTGACCCATGGCTTATTGTTTGGGAAGCAGCAAATGGTTTTTGTGGGTACGTGGGTGTCCACACAGAAATTAATGTAGTCAGAGATGCAGTCCGTCAGTCCATCGATGTGCTCACCGTGAGGTTCACAGAGAGTCCTCCAATCGGTCTCTTCAAAGCATCCCTGCAGGGCAAGGTGTGCCCCCTCTGTCCACCTCTTTACAGTTTTAATGGTGGCAGGCTGCCTCTGAACCAAAGGTGTGTATTGTGGGAGGAGATGTACCAGGTTGTGATCCTACTTTCCCAGAGGTGGGAGGGCAGTGGAGCTGTACGCATCTTTAACATTAGCATACATCAGGTCCAATGTCCTCTCCCCCCTGGTGGGACAGCTCACAAACTGGGTAAAGGTAGGAAGTGTCTTATTGAGGGTGGCATGATTAAAGTCTCCAGAGATCATAAAGAAGGCGTCGGGGTGTCTGGTCTGCAGGTTGGAGGTGACCGTCTGAATGACGTCACACGCAGCAGTAGCGTTAGCGGATGGAGGAACGTAAGCAGCGATTAATATGGGGTGTGGAAACTCTCTGGGCATATAATTATATTATATATATATATAGATACAACACCATACTTCATGGAAATCTACAATTACTTGGACTTTACTGAAGTATTCCAGTTTTATTGTACTTTGTATAGGACTTCTACTACATTACAATTCAGAAAGAAATATCTATTACAGTGGCCACTTAAAACAGTAGCTTGCTACTTACATGCATATGCACTAGGAGCTGATATAAGATATACAGGTGCTGGTCATATAATTAATTAATCATCAAAAAGTTTATTTATTTCACTAATTCTGTTCAAAAAGTGAAACTTGTATATTATATTCATGCATTACACACAGACTCATATATTTCAAGGAATTATTTTTTCTTATTTTGATGATTAGAACTGACAACTAATGAAAAACCCAAATTCAGTGACTAAGAAAATTTGAATATTAATCAGATCAATACAAAGAAAGGATTTTTCCACACTCTAATCAGCTAATTAACTCAAAACACCTGCAAAGGCCTTTATATTGTCTCTCAGTCTAGTTCTGTAGGCTACACAATCATGGGGAAGACTGCTGAGTGTACAATCAATAGGGATAACCGCACCATGAAGAATCACATTCTAATTATATGACCAGCACCAGTATATGAAAATTAAATAGAATGGTCAGGGCTACAGCCAAGATTTATACATAGAAAAAAGGATCTGAGGTACCTAAAAACATAAAATTCATTCATTCAGTCATTTGAAGTTTTTGTATATTTTTATGCAGTAAAATAAGTTGAATTTTTGTCAAATCCCATTCCCATCAGGATGTTCTAAAGCCCTGAAATGTATCTGAGTAAATGTTAAATCATTTATTTAATGCTTAGTCTATATGTGCACACTGACCACGCTGACATTGTCTCAGTTTTCGTAGGCTCCCAATACAAGTGGCTTAGTGTTACAATTCCTCCCTTTGTCCCCTTTTCGTTGGTTTTGTTTTAGTTTGTTTCACCTCGTTCTCCATCCAATTCCTGCATACAGACTTCCTCTTCCTCCACTCTCCTGGACTTTAATGTTTCACCTGTTAGTTTATGTTCCTTTTGTAAGCTTCCCTCAGTCCTTTGTTTTTGCTGGTTTGTTGAATTTTGTTTGCACCATACTCTGCTCTTGTTTGTTCGTCTATCCGTCAGTAGGATTACACATTGAACTTCGCCATTTTTTTGTTCTGTCGTTGGTTGGACTTCACCACACAATCATATTGGATTACTCTGGACTTCACCGTTTGTTTTACCCCGGACTATACCTCTGTTTGTTGAACTTTGTTTCCCCGTTTGTAAGTTTGTATTTTTGCCTGCCATTACAGTGACTTGTTGTTACTTTGTACGTCTAGCTTGTATGTTGGTTAGTTTTTTGTCTGCATTAGTGCATAGTTTTTTGTTGTTACTTTGTATTGTTTGGTTTGTATGTACGTTAGCGTTTTCCTGCCATCGGTAGTGGTTTTGTTTATTGCTTTGTATTTCTAATTAGGAAGTTTGTTTTTGTTCGTTTATTGTTTGCACTTTGTCTTTGTTTTGTGATAGTTTGTTGTTTTATAGTTTATTCATTTTTGTGCATTCACTTTTTTGGTACTTAGTGTTGTTGAGTTACTATATTAGTTGGTATTTGTCTGCCTCAGAAGTTGATTTTGGTAACCACGAAGAGGCAGCAAGGAAACAGCAACCAATAAGTACCTTACACCTACGCCCTCCTAGTCATCAGGTATCCTGCTGGCATAATAAGCTGCCCAAAAGAGGAGATGGAAGCCACTGACATCAAGACAAGGAAGCTCCTTACAATGCACAGAGGGCTTCACCCCAAATCCAGCACTCTGAGATTGTATGCTAAGCGGAAGGAAGGAGGCTGGGGATTAGTGAGCGTCAAAGCCACTATCCAGGATGAAACAACTAAGCTCCAGGAATACATTAGGAAGATGGCCCCAACTGATGGCGTGTTTAGTGAATACCTCAGGCAGCAGGCTCCAGAGGAGCAAGGGAAGACAGCACAGAGGCAATTCCAGATAAAGACTGACAAACTGGTAATGGCCAACCAACCAGACATAGTATTGATGGACAAACAGGAGAACAAGGCTGTAGTGATAGATGTAGCAATTTCAAGTGATAGCAACATCAGGAAGAAGGAGCACAAGAAGATAGAGAAATACCAAGGGCTGAAAGAAGAGATTTTTTTTTTTATATATATATATAATAAAAGTTTTAGAGTTAAATAATATAATAATGACATACTCGGTGTAGGTCTTGGAGTCCTGGCATGGAAAACTTCACTATTTTGTTTGCCTCTTACTGTGCAAGCTGAAACCTCAGTGTCTGCAAGCATCTTGCAGTTTTTTCTCAAATTGCCTCCTGAATCTTGTCACAGCCTTTCTTAGCTGCCTTTTTCTGCCATTACCGGGTAGTGTAGCCACAGTTCCTTTGAATTATCAAAGTGCGTTTCCATCTGTGTCTCTAGGAACAGACCCAGCAATATCTTTATTTTCTTTGTTTGTGAAAGTCAGTGATCTCTTCTCTTAACTTTATTGACAATTCTGACTCAGCCAAATTTTGCTGTCTGCTGGGGCAGCAGCATCAGAGCCAGTGACACCAACAAACTAAACAAACTGATCAGGAATGCTGACTCTGTGCTGGGGCTTTCACTGGAACCATTGCAGCAGGTTGTGGAGAGGAGGATGCTCCTCTCCACAGCCTGCTGGTCAAACAGTGGAGCTGTTTTAGTCAAAGACTTCTCTGACTAAAGAAAGAAGTCATTACTGACAACAGCCATCACATTATTTCTTGTTATTGTACAGTCATCCTCAAAACAATCAAAATTTGTTGATTTAAATTTATTGAGTAAGAAACAAAGAACTTCATTCATTATGTTTTTCTTTCTGTCTCACTTCCTCTCCATGCAGTCCACTTTAATATAAATTTATAATATATTATTTAATATCTTTTTATATATTTGTTTGAGTTGATACTGGTTCACTCACACACAAGTGTGTAGAGAGGAAATGCACGTACGTCACTGTTAACTGACTGTAAAAATGCTGAGCCAGGTAACCTGTATCTTTCATCAGGTACATCATCTTACTAAAAGGCTATTCACAGAGAATTGAACAAATTACACTGAGACGTGATCACAATTAGCCACTTGCTAATTATCAATGAAAACTAAAGGCTAAATAAGGCTGTATTCACACTGACATTTGCCCCATGTTAAAACAATTCAGAGAGGAGGTCCATTTGGAAGACATTAAGTTGCACTGCAGCAAAACACATTCCTTTTTGAACAAGACATTAGTCTTAGAAGTAGTGGGATTTAATTTGTGTGAGTAAGTGTATATTCCACACAGACATATCCCGAAGTATGTTTTTGTCTTTCTGTTTCACACACAAGTGTGTGTGAGTGAACATACGTTTCATTTTACTTTAAATAACTGCGATTTTATTCACTACATAATTTATAGAGAATGTCTATTATTTTCATTTGAAAACATAATATGTAAAATAATACTTTGAGGAAACGTATTACTGTGTTTCAGTTCACCTTGAATCTGCCTTACAACGACAAGAATGAGATCACATACCTGCAGCCAGGTGTCGAGTACTGTGTGACTGTCTCTGCGAGAGGACTCTTTAACTCCAACTATATTCCCAGTAAACCTTACTGTGCCTTCACCAGTCCTCCTTCATCCAAGAGCTCCAATGCACGTATGTCACTGTTAATTGACTGTAAAAATGCTGAGCCAGGTAACCTGTATCTTTCATCAGGTACATCATCTTACTAAAAGGCTATTCACAGAGAATTGAAGATATTACACTGAAACGTGATCACAATTATAATAAATAAAGGCTAAATAAGGCTGTATTCACACTGACATTTGCCTCATGTTAAAACAATGCAGAGAGGAAGTCCATTTAGAAGACATTAGGTTGCACTGTAGCAAAACACATTCCTTTTTGAACAAGACATTAGTCTTAGAAGTAGTGGGATTTAATTTTTGTGAGTAAGTGTATATTCCACACAGACATATCCCGAAGTATGTTTTTGTCTTTCTGTTTCACAGTGTATGTGGTCTTCATCCTGCTGGGTGTGTTCTGCATGCTGGGGTTCCTGTTCATTGGATTAGTGGTTTATGGCAGTCAACTGAGCTCAGAGCTTATAACAGAACACCTACCCAGAAGTCTGGTAACTAATCCAATTCTGTTTGCTGAGAATCCAATTCTTCATCTTTGCCTAAAGTTTAATTACTGTATGTGCACATAGAGTGAATGTCTCCATAGAGTGAATTGTCCTAGTCCAGTTGATTGTTGTGTTTTGTGACTCTGAGGTAACTAAGCTAATTAAGAATAACCAAAATATTGATCTAAAGTCACCAGAGATCAAAGATCATAAAAAGTCAGTGGGAGTTTTTCCTCAGTGACCATGGACATGCTGGCCAACAGATGGTTGATGTTTTAACTGGAGCCATGCTGTGAGCCTGCAAATAAATGTGAAACATCTGCTTCTTATACAGTGTTATTTAAAGATAGTGAGACTTGAGTGGTTTATTATGAGGAGAATGTAAGTTCGACCATCTCATTTTTCCTCATTTACAGTTAAACACCTTCATCCAAGGCCGCCAGCACAGGCGTGCACAGCTCGAATTCTCAGGTCACTTCTCAGCATCACAGCTACATGGCTCTGCCAACTGTCTCCTGATGGCCCACAGCCCAGTTCAAGCACTGAAGAGCAGCTCTGAGCAGGGAGCGGGCGACTGTGCACTGGCTCTGACATAAAAAGTCAATCAAGTGTTGGAGAGGGAGTTTAGGTAGACTGGATTGCTCAGACTGGTTTTAAAAACTGTAAAAACTTGATGTTTAAGTTTATAGTTTAGTGTGACATGTTCTTGTATGCTCAATTTTTGTTATATTCACATGTTAATATTTGTTTTTTATGAATTTAATTAATTTTAGTGGCCTTCTGTCAAATTGTTGCTGAATATTTTTTATTCAAATGAAAACATAGTATATGTCTTATGAGTACACTGTTTTACATACCATCATATTCTCAGGGTCATTAAGGTGGGGCACATTGGACTGTGTTTACAGACACTGAGCCCCCTGTGTTTAATAAAGTGCTGTCTGAGGACCCAAAGATTGTCCCTAGCACACAGAGATTTCTCTAGATTCTCTGACCCTTTTGATCATATTATGAAGTGTGGAACTTAGATGGTGCATGCAAGATATGTACATATGTACATAATACATTTCCACCCTAATAAAGGTAACACAGCCACAACTACTTTGGTGAGTGAAGCAGGTTGTGCAGGAGAAAACTTGTGTTTTAGACTAAAACCGTTCTACTGTTTTTCTTGATTCATTGTGTATTCTCAGTTGTAAACTAGACTTTAGTCATTTATTTGCTTTTCAGTGACTATTAAAAATTATTACAGTTCTTTGACAATTTTATCCCAATTAAAAAGTAAAATCAATAAATACAGATAGATGGAGATTTTTTATTACGTCTACTTTGGATTTGTAAAGCTTTTGTGTAATTGATGTAATGTAATTCATTCTCTAAATCTTGTCAAACAATCTTACCCTCTGTAGTTGGAAGTGTCTTAATACATACATACTAAATAAGTTCAGGTGAGGGTGAGAAAACTGATTCCTGTTTAAGTTTTACAGTATTAGGTAAGTCAGTAAGGCAAAATCAGTGTCTTCTTTGAAAATGTCATGGCAGAATTTGAAATTACCAATGTTACTAACCACAGTCACAAAACCTGTTCTATTCAAGCGTCTGACTGAGCTGTGACAGTAATGCAGCTGTTTTTGTTTACACAGATATCACATGTCAACATGTCTTAAATGAAAAATGATTACTTCTGCACTTGAGTAGAGTTATGAAATGGTCATAATACAAAATACAGCATAATCAGAAATCTTTAATGACCCATAGTGTGAAATTCACAAGCTGCACAAAGCATGTAAAGTTATTCAAATACTATTTATTAAATTCAAAATAATGATCACTGAAACAGTGTATGACATGTTAAAATAAGCTCCATCTTTTCCAAGTGCCACATTAAAGATATTAACACATCAGTAATATACAATAATGTCATATTCACTGTCAGGGCATAAACAATCAAGTATTTCTGGAGCTACTTGCTACTTGTCATAATGGTACTTAGGTAAATGTTCTGAGTACTTCTTCTACCACTTGTTTTAAGGTGTTCTTTACTTTAGTATTTTCTATTTGTAGTTATACTAGCCCAACATAAATGCAATAAAAGGAGTGATGAGCTTTAAGTAATTCCTTTATTTCAGAGCTATTAAGATTTGATGCACCCATATCGATTTGAAATAATGCTAAATACAGTAGTTAATCTGCTCTTTGGTCAGTTACAACATTTAAATGGTGCATGTATTAAACACTGTCGCCATTACTTTTGATACTCTGGTATTTTTTTGTCAGTAATACACTCAGAGCGTCTGAATTAGTATGCTGTGGGAACATAATGCTGCTTTTGCTGATACTGATTAAGCCACTGACTATAAGGGCAACACTTGCTATTTTTCGCAGGGGGTCTCTTTTCTTAGCCATCCACCTGCCACAAAACCAGCCATGCCAAAGAAAGACTTTGTTCTCGTTTGAGATGAGCAAGCTCTGTGCAGAATCGATCACCGGTGATCGGCGCGGTTAGTTTTCTCTCCGACTTGATCCCGACTTGCTCTGACGTCATGCACACGTAAGCAACGATAACCTTGTACCAAGGCGGCCGCAGATTTTGGAGCCAGGCGCTGCTGTTGCTCTCCACCGACTGTGAAACCTCAAGTCAGATGGGAAACGCCTCTCACGGCTCTCACATGTTATGAGATCTGGTTGGTTTTGGTGCTGGATCAACAACAGGACATTTTATAGAAACGTTTCCTCTTTTATTTATTTCGAAATACTTTGAGTTCATGCGTTTTCACTCTGAAGATCGACTTTATTACAGAATAAATGTGACTTATCGGAGAAGCTAGTCTCAAACTAGACGATTAAGCGACAAATTTCTTTCTGATTACTAAAATAACATCTTCACAGATGCTTCAGCCCTGACAGGGAAAATATTAACAGATCAATATTCGAAATGAATATTTTGGGTTTCTATTGACTGATCAGCTATTGACTGACAGCGTCTCATTACAATTTTACTCATTTCATATGAAATATTTAAGTTATTCGGAGATTAAACCAGAAACACACATCTCCTGTGAAGCCTTTTAACAACATCACGTTACTGAAAACTGAGTAAAAAATTGAATTTTATTTATTCCGTATCCGACCATACAGGATGTGAGTTGCTTCCAGCACAAACAGCAGCTTGATTGCTGCTATAAAACTCAGAAACGGTCTGTATTCACTGCTGCGCCTTGTCTCCGTTGACGCCGCCGGCTCTTATCGGTTTTATAGAGGAGGCGCAGTTTATCTCGAACGAGCCTTTTATCACGCTATCGCTTATCACAGTGTCACAGTGAAAAATTAAAAGTTCACTAGTTAAAACCACGGTGTGGACATTCACAAGTAGCCAAAAAGCCCACGCGATCTGCCCGCCAGTGCACCGACTGCGCAGGTGCAAAAAAAAAGTAAACTAGACCCTCGTTTCATGTATTGAGGTATGTATGAAGAGTTTATTTCTATGTCCTCGACACATTAAACTTTATTATTTTTTCTATTTTATGTTTTACCCTTTTTTCTTTTTTTTCAGTCAAATACAACAAAGAAAAAAAAAGGAAGAGAGAGAGAGAGCCGTCACTGAGGTTTCTGCGCAGACGAGTATCGTTTCCGTGGAATTTCCCGCCTCTTGTTTCTGAATGCTACCCGGAAATTGAGTTCATAAAAAGAGACGGGTTCACACTCAGTCACACTACTCAGCTGGAATACATCATAAACTGACAGAAGAGCCTTTCGGATAACATGTCAGCAACTGTTTGTGCCTTTATCCTGACGTTTACGATACTATGCAGCTCCAGAGGTAACGTTAACGTCAACATAACTTTGCTTTGTGTCTTGTTTGTGTGTGGCTAAACTAAAGGTACACTGAGGAGGAGGAACTAAGCTACATTTATAACGACGATCCTAGCCAAGGATTTAGACTAGAATGTAAGTGGCAGCATTTAGATTTACTTAATGGTATGTCGTTAGTAGGGGTTTACCTTAAGAGAGAAATCAACATTGCCAAACGTAACGTGGCACATGATCAATTAGTCAAAGGTGCAATCTTAAAATAATCAGTTCAACTTTTTTAATTCACACAACCCAGCGGTTAGAGATACAGTGAGGATCAGTAAGTGAAGTATTCCACAAGTGAAGAGGGTGAACTTTGACACCTGGACAATGCTCTTAAGAAAGACAGCAGCACGCTAGTATTACTATACGTTTACAGATTTACTGCCCTCTTCATTCCTGTTTACCAGTAGTAGCACTAATTTTGTGCCATGCCTATGCAATGTGCAGTGGTATCAGGATTCCTTGGGAGACCCAAAAAAGTCAACTTGACCTCCTACAACATGAATCTGGTGCTGCAATGGGATCCACCTGAAGGGGTGAACAACAGCCTGGTTTACACAACAGAGTACAAGTGAGTCTGCATCACTCTCAGTACTCTCAGCACTTACTGTCATAATAACTTTAGTTTGTTTGTTGTTAAGGATTTACAATCTGTATAGGTTGAAGACCCAGATTTTATCTGGAGTATAATAAATTGATTATGATACAGTGATACCATTGGAAAAAAATGCCATAGCTCGGCCCTGAAAATGTCTCGTCAGCAGGAACAAATATGACGCTTCCCTATTGTCAGTATAAACAAAAACCTTCTCTTCTGGGAATGATACACCCAATATAATATGACTGAGTCATGTTAGTAAGCAAACACTGTTATTTCATGATGTCACTTCTGTTGATAGAAGTTTAAGAAGAACTGAGAAGGTGAATAGTTTGGGTTTCTATTCTTATATTCTATTTTACGTACCAGCTATGCAAATTTTAATCATGCAGCTTCTTTCAGATCAGATGGTAGCAAATGAGTAATTAAAAGAACAATGTTACCGTTAAAAGTGGCAATATTAGCTGACCAAAAAGGAAAAAAATATTATAAACCAATATAGTAAATGACCTCAAATAGAAATGACTAAAATGCAGTTAAAAGAGGAATCTTAAAAGCCATATATATATATATATATATATATATATATATATATATATATATATATATATATATATATATATATATATATATATATATATATATATGTGTATATATATATATATATATATATATATATATATATATATATATATATATATATATATATGTGTATATATATATATATATGTGTATATATATATATATATATATATATATATATGTGTGTGTGTGTGTGTATGTATATGTGTGTGTGTGTGTGTATATATATGTACTTTTGACATTGACGTAATATATGATTCACTGGTTTCTCAATCTGGCAGAACCCACACTAGATGAATGCTTTCCTATTAAATGGAATGTTTTATTTAATCCTGTTTTTCCCACTCTTAGCCTTGGTATTTCTTTCAGTTTCTTCTTTAGTACTTCTTCTACTTAATTTGTAAATGCATCTTCTGGATTGCTTAAAGATACAATTTGCTATGGTAAGTAATATAGTAGTGTTATATCGAAATATCAGGTAGATGACTTAGGGACTAAGGGTCTCAGAAACTTGTATATCAAATATGATGCAAATGGTGTTTTAGGGCAAACCACAGTGAATGCGATAATATGCGTTTTGCGTATAAGTTGTATACGTAAGTTGTAATAATACAAAATTAAAACTTGGTGTCTGTTTGACAGCAACCATCTGTTAAAGTTACTGCTTGCTGTTTCTATGTTATCATTGCAAACATCATAGTGATTAACACTGAAATCACTACTGAGAAAGGTGTAATGTAAATGTGTAATATTATGAAGCTATTTTGTCTACAGATCCTCCGTTGGACTTTACAGCGTAGGGTGTGCAAACATCACCACGCTTAAATGTGACCTCAGCAGCCTTCGCATTTCTGGGCGTCCATCTATTGCTGAGTACGGTACATACATCGGCAGAGTACAGGCGCATTTGGGCTCAGAGAGCTCTGCCTGGGTGGAAAGTAATCAAATTACCTTGGACAAGGAAAGTGAGTAGTTAAGGGTTAATAAAAAAACAACCACTTTGTAAAATTTGTAAGATGGTGCTTGCAGTAACAAATCCACAGTAAAATATAACTAATCTTTGCTGTTCACCTCAGAGTGTTTTAGCATTGTTATGTTGTGGTTCAGTTGTCCTTCAGTTGTCATACAGTGCTGACATGAACAAACATCACTTTGTCTGCACTGACAACATCTGCAGGTGTTCTTTATTTTTTTATCTCAGTCCATTAGCTTTTTCTGTTTTTGCTAAACTACCTGATCTCCCTCTCCATCAGCCATCATCGGGTCGCCCAGTGTCTCGCTCTTTACCAACGGGGCTACTATCGAAGTCATCATTAAAGAACCAGAGTTTGTAATCTCATCACTTAGAAATGTGTACTCCCACGTTACATACAACATCACATACTGGAAGGATGGCCAGAAGGAAAAGGTGGGATCTTTTTTTAAGTGAGTGAAATAACCATCAGGTTTTGGGGGTCTGATGACATGGCCAGTACGTCAGCAGTCAGTAACGGTCTGTAAAGAATGTAATCGCTGCAGTCTCTGCAAGCTGTGACACACTGTCATAATTGTTTGATTCATATAAGGAAAAAACTGCACTAACTCACTAACATTCTATCTGTTACACTGTTATACTATCTGTTAGATAATTTTCTGATGTCACTTGGCATATATTTGTTGTATATTTGTATATTTGTGTATATTTATTCTTAAGCTCTGTAGCTAAGTACCTTTTCCTCAGGAAATCAGCAGTGATATGATGAGTTATGTGTTTCATTCACAACATTAAAAGAAAAACACCTACAATTTGAATATAATGTACATTCATATATAGCAGAGGCAGCTGTGTATCAGGAGATAGAGCAGGTTGTCCACTCCTGTAAAGATGTTTAAAGTGGATGAAAAATACTTTTTTGGTCCTGGGCCATGTGTCTGAAGCACCAAATACCAAAAGTTAGTGATAAAACGTTAAGATATTGTCTACAGCTGCTATATTGATATGATATTTGCTAAAAAGAAGTGTTAACAAACTGATGGAAAATGGCCATTACTGCACAATTAATGGTTGCTAAGTTTGCAGCTTAGTACACCTAGCTGGGTGGATATCTGCAATGTATTAACTAGAGTTTACATTGTCTTTAAATTAAAAAGGGTAAGGGATAGGGTTAGCAGGATAATCAGTGAAGTCAAGATTATACATATTTATTTTGAAATAAGGATAGAATTATATCTATGCAAAATACTGTAAATATGTGTGTAATTTGTAAAACTAATTTGTCTTTACTGTTGGTTTGTTAACTGCTCACCTTTTGTCAGACACCAACAGCCCAGCAGGTGTGGTGGAGCATTGCTCCATAACTATTAGGAACAGGTTACATTCCTCTCTCTTCTTATCTCATTGTCTCTGTGGGGATATGCATAACAAACCTGACTACTTACCTTTTGTTTCCTGCAGGCCAACCACATCAGCAAGATGCATCAAAATCGAGTGGTTCTGGATAAGCTGGACCAATGGAGTAACTACTGTGTTCAGGTCCAGATCAACACAATTGATTCAGGCCCCAACCCCAGTGAGCCCAGCACAATTGTCTGTCAGGGCACGACCACTGGTGAGCTGATACTGTGGTTCACATGTATTGTATATTTAGTCTGAAGGCTAATTTGTGCTTTCAGCCTCCATATATCCACAAGACTTCAATTTTTATCTGGGAACAACGAAAACATTGCATCAGATAAGTAAAAAGCATATGTGGACCAGTTTCTCTTAAATGGTCTTATACACTTTTTTATGCTTTTCAGTCACCATCATGTTTCTAGTGCATGTGTAAATCAGGTTGAGTTAAATCTGTTTTACTTATGTAGCCCACTAATTTTCCTCAGAACTTTACAACCTCTGCAAGTTGTGACACAGTCTGTCTTAGATTTTTGATTCAGATAAGGGAAAAACTGCACTAACTCACTGATATTCTGTCTGTGACACCTTGTTAAATGATCTTCTGGTGTCACTTGGCATTTATTTGTGTTTCTTAAGCTCTGCAGTTAAGTTTACTCAGGAAATCAGCAGCACTCAACATGTGATATGATGGGTTATGTGTTTCATTTGCAACATTAAAAAACACCAAACAGCAACTATTTGAATATTATATACATTCATTCATATTGATGGAGCTGGACATAACATTTGAGACGCATTCAGATGGTGGCAGAGGCCACATAGAGGTATGACAAGGTAGAGCAGGTTGTCCATTCCAAACAAAATTGGTAGTGCCGTTCCAGGGCATGCAATCAGGTAACAGTAAATTAAAACTGTAAAATATTGTGTACTTATGTTCCTTCTCTAATTGTAGAAGAAGAAATTCCATGGGTGGCAGCCGTGGTGACATTTATTGTCATGACAGTTGCAGTGGCCCTGGTGGTAGTTGCGGTGGTGTATCGGAGAAGTATATCCCACTTTCTCTGTCCAAAAGATGCCCTGCCTCAGCACATTAAAGAGGTGTGTATGTTGATGTGTCTGCATAGTTGTTTGTAATGACTGATGTCTCTTTAAATCCTGTGGCAAACAACAAAACATAATTTTCTTGTTCATCCACAAAAGTAACTTACCATCCCATAATTTGGATTTTTTAGTCAAGTATTTAAGAAGTTAACGTGACACAAACCTGAAACAGTTTGTCTACTTCCTGCCCCCTCAGTACCTGCTTATGCCTCCCAACTCAACCATTTACCTGGCCATGCAGAAGCCCACTCTACCTGAGGAGAACTACGACCTGATCAGTATCATTGCAGATGAAAAGAGTGTGAAGGAAGAGAGCCCTCTGGAGGTAGCAGGCAATACCTGCAGCAAGCAGTCCAATGTCATGGTTAGAGAGAAGTAGAAGAAAGGCTGGAAAGCACAGAGTCACTTAAAAAGGCAATCTGCAGACTTTAGCAGGGACAGTGAAACAGTGAAATTATCTAGCACTGCTTGACTTCAATATTTCAAGGTCTGTGGCAGATATTCTGCCCCTTTCCCACAGTATTCCTTCAAGCTGAAGTGAAGTGATTATTTGTCATAAACATGTACACAGACAGGTACAGACACCTAATCCAGGTGATGTTATTCTTTTGCTGTACAGTCCTAATATTGCTCACAGTATTATTATACTGTAGGAACTGAAGGAGCATGGTACGCCCGCTGGAGCTGCCCACACTGACGTTTTTATACTGCCGTGATACTACAAGAAGGTGTCTTATATACCAGAACAAAGCAAAGGTGTACACGTCAATCTTGATGACTGAGTTGATAATTAAATAGTCATTATTTGAACATGTGATACCAGTCAGTGTACTTCTGTTGGTTTGGTTTCATTCTGACTCAGACTCACACACTGAAGACCAGGGTTGAAGATGAAAAGATGGAGACAAGTTAAGTTAAAAATTTCACCTTTCATTTTGAGATATTTACATCTAAATACATAAAATGACATACAGCACAACACCTTTAGCCAGATCACACAAAATTTAGGTAAGCCCATAAAACATTTTCTCACTGGCTTTTTACAGACTGTTTGTTTCTTGGCGTGTGTAGATAGAGGCCTGTGCTTTGGAACATGGAACACATGAGCAAAAGATGGCAATACACAATCAGCTTCCCTGCAAACATAATGCATATAATTTATATGTATTAGAAGGCCTACTGGTGATGTCCACACTGATTTTTTTTTTTTTTTTTTTTTTAATGTTGCAGTGATGCTACAAGATGCTCATCCACAATTTTCAAAGTTTGAATTTCATATAAGTGAAGCTGTTCTTATTGACAATAAGTTCAGTTGTGATATTTCAGTAAAGTCGCAAGCGAAAGTGTTTGTCCTGGTGTCTTATACAGTATATATATAAGTCATAATGCTGATTCTGTCCACTGATTTAAAAAAAAACTTACATAATTTGCATAAGTCTTTTAGACAGCTAACAAATTGCAAATCTAAAAAGCACTTGAGACCAGAGGTTGTAAACTAATAAGCACACTTACTTGTGTACTTTTTTTGCGTCTTTTTTATTTATTTATTTATTTTTATTCTATTACATGTATTTTACAGATTTAGTTACTAGATACTTTTGACGGATTATTATAGAAATCAGATCAACTAATAAATGATGATATGATTAAACCAACTCCACCTTTACCAGCTGCTGTTTTTGTTCTGCACACAATTATTACCTGAAACAGTCTTTGTCATAATTTTCACCTTTTGAGGTAAAGGCACTTTACAGTGTAAAGTTTACAACCTTACAAAGTATAACTGTATATAGAATTATTTTGAAAACCCAACAACCCAACTACCCACAAAAGGAAAAACTCCCTTTAATGGGAGAAACCTCCAGCAGAAAGAGGCTCAGGGTGAGCGGTCATCTGCCTCAACAGAACAGAAGGGAACAAAAGAACAATGATTATAAGCAACAAAAACACTGGACAGTTTGGTAGGACCAGTAACTGCATTCTGCAAATATACAGCTCTGAGGCCTGAGATACCTATAGAAAAGAACAGAGACGGTTCAGAGTCACCTGATCCATCTAACTATAAGCTTTATAAAAAGGGAATTTTAAGCTTAGTCTTTGTTGTATAGAGGGTGTCTGCCTCCCATACCTAAACAGGGAGTTGGTTCCACAGGAGAGGAGCTTTATAGCTAGGCTCTGCCTCCCATTTTACATTTAGAAACTCTAGGAACCACAAGAAGACCTGCACTCTGAGAACAGAAAAGTATATATTTATATATATATATATAAATATGTACAGAAAAGTGTATATATATATAAATATGTACTCTAAATCCTGACTGGAAATCTTCAAACAGGTTTTTCTTGGGCAGGTGGTCACATAATTGCTTTGAAACTACCTTTATGTATTTTAGAGATAAAGGGCAGATTGGATATTAGTCTACAATTGGCTATAACCCCTAAATCAAGATTAAACTTTTGAGTAGAGGTTTGACTACAGCAACTTTAAAAGCCTTTGGTACATGGCCTGTTAGTAAAAATATGTGCTGATTAACGGCAAAATGTCTTTGAGCAGTCTCATTGGGATGGGGTCTAAGAGACATGTTGATGGTTTACATTAATTAATAATTGAAATCAACTCTGTATGATCTACTAGGAAGAAGCAATCTAAATACGAGTGAGGTCTGACAAATGAATCTAGAGCTGTTGTACATACAAATCCATCCATGCCATTCTGATAGGATCTGATCTATTTTTTCTCTAATAGTTATGATTTTATTTGTTAAGAAATTCATGAAGTCAGCTGATACTAGGCTCGACATAGCTATGACTCTTTGTCATCCTGGCTACAGTGCTAAAAAGAAGCCTAGGGTTGTTCTTATTAGCCTTTATTAATGATGAATAATATGTGGTTCTGTCATTCTGGAGAGTTTTTTTAATATATTATTAAACTTTCCAGGCTAGGCAAGATTCATGTAAATTAATGGATAACATCTTTCCAGTTTACGTGGTGTCTGCTTTGAGCTACGGATTTTCCTTTCAAATCCTCATTCTCTTTGGGACCTTTTACCCACCCAAATTAACACCCTTAACTTTTAACTTTAATGTAATTATAATTTATCCCAGATTACACAGAAATTAATTTTTATGCTGGTATTTTTTTTAAATGTGACCCTCTCTGTAGTGTGAATCTATCTGAGGGCAACCTGCATCAAGCTGCAGATAAAACACCAGAAGATTGTGCATTCACATGATTAATACATTATTGTAAGTCTGTCTTTAAAATCACAGTCAGGTGTCCAAATGAACACTGAGAATTACTCATGATCATATTGTACTTGCCATGGATAGATCCATACAATTGACATGATGGGACCAAAATCCCAGGCCTTGTTCTGTGCTTAATGTATTCAAAAACCTTTAGAAGCAAATCTCTTGTGCTGCTGCCAGGCTTTTGTTCTGAAGATTTAAAACATATACTGCATATCATAAACAGAATGTTAATAAAATCAATTATGGTCCAAAAACTAGTATTTTTCATTCATGCCATTTCATTTAAGTTAATTTAAAAAAACAACAACAACAAAAAAACTAAATCAGTGAATTTTGTAATATAAAGGCCCCAAATTATATTCATTTATCATTATTTTGGGTGTTTGAAGTCCGTGTTGAAGACATGTTTGGATTTTGGTCCACATCACTTATATAAGAAACATATTTTGGAGGGATCTCTTAAAGGACAGTGCTGATTAGTGTGGAAAGTCAGACATCAAATAAACAGTCTATGTTACATAGACTTGACAGGAGGACTGGTGAGCAATAAAAACCCCTTCATTGTTCATATAGGCACCTGAGGGGCAGATCTACATGGGGGAAAGGGGAAGCAATGCCTACTATTGTGGGGTATGGCCCCAGCTACCCTCTTCTTCAATGTCTAAAGCTGTAATTGGACAATAAAAGGACAAATATCTGTTCAATTTTTTGTCTTAGCTAAAACCTTCATGCATTGTTGACTGGTTTTGTATTGGATTTGTGTGTTTGTTTCATGTTGAATTCTATTGTCTAAAACTTTAAGCTGCCTTTTCCTTGACCAGGACTTCCTTGAAAAAAAGAATTGCTAACCTCTGCTGGATTTACATGGTTAAATAAAAACAAATAACAACATCAAAACATAGCTGCAATAGTATTGGGACATTGAAAGAGTCGCGCTGGGGAGTCATTGACTTCCCTGCCACCACCTCATGTAAATTCTTCTAGATCTGCCACTGCACCTAACTGTTTTAGGACAGACTTATGACTCATTGTGAACCCACAATATTTTAATATTAAATACAAATGAATGAGAGGCTCTTCTGACTATAGTCTTTCAGTAAAATATTCCTGATACCACATATTATGCTTACAATGAGAATTTAAAAATATAAAATGTAAAAATATGCTAAACAATTGTTATGTGAGCATAACATAGTTGTTATTTGATGAAAAACTATACTCACATAATGAAGAGGATCCACAAAATGTAAGACTGCTAGGATTATCACTGTACAACTGAGATAAAGCATATTAACACTATTTTGGACATAGTCTTATCCAGTAGGTGTTTAGGCAAGACCTCCTTACCCTGCCTTTGCCTTGTACCTTTTAAGTCACTTTGGATAAAAACGTCTGATAAATGACTGACTGTGAAATGTACTGAATACTAAAAGGGGAGAAAATTGGGAAAATGTTGCTACATACTATGCGATACTGCATAACATGTTATAAAGATAAAGTACAATAAGTAACAACGTGTGTATGAATGTATGTATGTATGTATGTGGGAAAAGCAAATAACACAATTCTTCAACGTTTGTTTCTTTTTTTGACTTTGTTGCTTACTTTACCAATATCGCACGTTCAGCACAATTATTAGAAACCATCGCTTTGTGTTATGCTGTAGTTGAATGTGGGCAGTGTGACTAAGTCGAGCTTTTATTTTGATAATACAACCGGAACACTTGGATATGTCTAGCTATATCCTTGTCACGTCGCAGTACTACTTGCCAGGTTTTCAGGCAGCACAAGAAAGCCGAGCTGAGTCCGTGAGAGCTGGGCCAAGACAGAAACTATGTGCATGTGAGATTCTGTCGGTGGAAAGTCAAACTGTCAGCAGCTCGCAGAAATATCAATCATGTCCGCTGCTTTTTATGCCCGGCTTCTGTTTTTTTGCCTTCAAACCGTCGTTGGTAAGTTATTATTAACACTTGTTAGAATGCTCACGTTAGTCGGTAAGCTAACGTTAAGCTAATGTTGTTTCAAGCTGCGGTGTAGTTGGTCCAGAGGGTATACTTTGTGCCTACAAACTACACCAAATGTTACAGGCCTGGTGTTAACTGTGTTTGTAACAGTGTGCTGTTGAAATCTTTGGTATTGTGGTGGCTTATTAACCTATTGTCTGTCATATTAAGCTGTTTTAATACCAAACGCTAGCTGCGCAATAATATATGTGTAATGTTAGCTAACTGTTAGCTAACACGGTTGCATTTGTATCGCAGCTGCTGAGGCATCGTGATATTTCGACCGCTGAATCCCATTTGTGTTTGAACGTACAGTTCTCAAAAAATGAGACGCATCCTGTTATTGTCGGAAGGTTTAGGTTGAGTGTGTGGAGTTTAGGTTTTGCTAACATAGATTCGCAAACACACGAGCTCATAACAACAAGGTTGAAGCTTTGTGATGTGGTCGTCTGATGTGCTTTCTCTGTATATAGAATATAAGTATAAACACACAAAGACTGCAGTTGAATAATATGTGTCGCGTACTGAAGTTGAAATGCAAAGGTGTTGTTCTAATGTGCCCTTGTAAACAGTTATGGAAACCTTTCTCAGAAATGGATCTCATAAATCTGTAACTTCTGAAATATCCAGGCTGCATCATGCTACGGTTCCTATATTCTACAGAAATCATTTAATCACTTCAACGGCAGTTTTTAATATTTAATGTAGATGACATTTTGCAAAAAGAAATACAGCCAGGTGTAAACAGGGTGACTATGGCATACTGTGCACGTGGTGCAGCAGAAAAACAGTCATACACAGATCTACACACACTGTCTGCATCAAGCTAAATTGGTGTATTATGCTAAAAACATCCAGATGGCCAACAGAAGTAATCTGTACAGCTGTACTTGATGAAAAAATGTCCTAGTGAAATTGTGTCTCTGGTTGACTACTAATACCTTCTGCAGACTATTGCTTGGTTCCTCATTCCTACTAATAAAACGTTACCACCATTTCCCAGCAGATATTTGTTTGACTGAGTTTGGCCTTCCTCTTTTGAAGATTTGGAAGTCATGATGATAAAATACATTTGGAGTCTTAAATGTACCATGAAAATGAGTATATTTAATCAAGTCTTTTCCCAGTATATGCAGATAGGCAAGGTTGTGCTGTAGGATAGTCCACTGTAGCACAGAGGCCAGTAACCAAAACAAGTGAGTTTGGTAAGCAAGTCTGTGTCAAAGACTTACTTTTCATTTAGTTTACAGATTTAACAGATTTTTCTGTTGAGGTTGTTCTGCTTCCTCTCTTCTATGACACTCATGACTCTGTTAAGGTGTTCTCCTTCTCTAAAATAAGAAATTGAAATATTTTACCAAGCTCTTCCTGTCCTTGGGATAAAAAAATGAAAGAAAAATAAAAAGAGATATAAGTAATGTTGTGTTTGTTTGTATGTTCTGTTCATATCTGATACAAAAACAAGCACTTTTAAGTCTTTAATTAGAAGACTAGATGATTTTGTGTTTGCATGAAACGTCTAATATTTTTTAATGTAGTTTAAAAAAAAAAAAACATGCGCACAGTAACATTATAGAGAGAATGTTCAACCATAGGTTATTTGTGGCTTTATTTTTTCTGGTTTCACATAGGTCAGGTATGTTAATAGTATTCGTGTTATAGTTACTTACCTTCAAAGTGTTTACAAATGTCTGTTAAACCTGTAGGAGTGAGCTGATAAGCTGACAGTGATAATTCTTGGCAGTTCGACAAGTCAGCCTACAGTCACAAATCAGAAAAGGGAACATTACTTAGACTGTAGGACAGGGGTCGGCAAGCTTTAACACCCAAAGAGCCATTTGGACCCGGTTTCCATGGAAAAGAAAACACTGGGAGCCGCAAATACTTTTTAACATCTAAAATGAAGATAACGCTGTATATATAGTTTTTTTACCTTTACTTTGTATAAACAACTATAGTGTGCTGCTTATGAAATCCATAAGGTGCTACAGAGAAAATTTAATTTTAGTTATGTAATGAACACATTTAGAAAAAAACATGTCGAATTGAAGATCTCTTTCAAATGAATTAAAAAGCTGAATTTAAATTATCCATGTAGCAAACAGAAAATACCCTGAGCCATCATCCTTATATTGCCTTTGGGCTTTCAGAGCATGTATCAGAGCCTTGACCTGAATTTAAAAAGTAAATTGGGAAAGAAAAGCACTCTGTCACTAAACAATGAAAAATGAATATTTGCAATGTGACTTCTGCTCCTGAACCTCTGCGCACAGTGTCTGCAAATCAGGGCTGTACAAAGTCACTTTCATCTTTCAGCAGGACTGTAAGCTGTCTGTGAGGCGTGAGCGGTGTTTTTTTTAACATAGTTCATGGTGGAGAATAGCTAGAACTACAATTAAAAAAAAATAAAAAATAAATAAATAAATAAAAAGAACTAACACAAATAAAATACACTTCAATAAAATACTCAATTTGTTTTCCCAAGCCACGCGGAACTGCAGTATAAGGATGAAAAAGCTGCGGGTTGCCAAACCCTGCTGTAGGAAATAGTGACTGATAGAACATTAGAGTGCCCCTAAATATCCAAGAGAACATATAAAATCAGTGATATTTTCATGTTGACCTGGAAATAATCAGGACGACCTGATTACCTTATCAGAAATTTGTAAGTAAATTAACTTGCAAAAATATGTCTGTGCCTCCAATTGTATATTTTTATTCCAAGCAAAGAGGGACTTTCTTTGTGTCAAATCATGGCTGGACTAAAGGCCTTACTGTGGACAGTGGATGCATGCTTTGTATTATATACAGTATATATTATATACAGTATGTATGTATGTATGTGTGTGTATATATATATATATATATATATATATATATATATATATATATATATATATATATATATATTACTAAATTTAAAATTGAATCCTTTTATTAACATTATAAATCAACCGTGATCAATAAAAGTCGGAGACTTTGACAAAATAAATTAGAAAAATACCTCATTAATGTCAGTCAAAGTGAAAATTGGTTTATACAAAGTAATGTTCATTAAAGAAGAATATGTAAGGTGAAATCAGTGTTTGCTATAATATTCATCCCCTTGGTATCAGTATTTAGTAGATTGACCTGGAGTCTGTGTGTATAGGCTTGTACATCTGGACACTGGAATTTTATGCCATTCTTCTTTGCAAAACTCAAGCTCTGTCAGGTTGTGTGGGGATCAGGTGTGAACAACCCTTTTCAAGTCCATCCACAAATTCTCTATTGGATTGAGGTGCGGGCTTTGACTACCACTCCAGAACTTTCACTGTGTTGTCGGTAAACCATTTCTGTGTAGTTTTGCCCTTAACCCAGCTTCCACTACTCTTTCTCACAGCTTCATTGTATGGCTCATCAGCTTTATTTTTCTTTAGTTGCCACATCTCTGCACATCTCCTTTGTTCTTAAGCACCAGTACACTTCTCCTCCATTTCATTGGACATCCTCTCATCCTCCAAAATCTTGTTGTCCTGTCCCCCTGATCACATTAGCTGTAGTATAACTACACACCATTCTTCCCTTTTCAAGTTCCACCACTACCATAGTCCTCTTCATCTTCCTCTTCCATAGTCATTTTACACACCTCCGTCCTGGTTTGTCTGGCTACACTCTCCCCTCCTAATACTTTGCAGTAACTGATCTCTTTCAGATTACAACATCTGCACAAGATGTGGTCTATGTTAGTGCTTCTCCCTCCGTACTTATAAGTCACTCTATGTTCCTGCCTCTTCTGGAAGAGGCACTACAGCCTCTACCAGAATCTGTCTTTCTGCGTTCCTGTCCTGTATGGTAAATGGTCTGCACTTATATAGCGCTTTTCTACTTAGCTGGTACTCAAAGTACTTTTACACTGCATCTCATTAACCCATTCGCACACACACACTCACACACCAATGGCAAAGCTTCCATGCAGCTGACCTGAGTACCTTGCCCAAGCACATTTTGACGTGACAGGAGAAGCTGGAAATCGAACCACTGATCCCATGATTAGTAGACCAGACCCACACCTGCCCATCACAATCTCATCACCTCTGTTCCCTTCACCAACATGTCCATTGAATTGCTCTACATCACAGCATCTAACTCACTCCAGAACTTCTCCTTTTCTACTAACTCATATCTTAACCTGTCTAATATTTCCCTGTCCCCTGTCACCTCAGCTTTTCCCTTGTTAACAGCTTAAAAAAATGTAACTAATCTTAAAGAAGACCAAGCTCTGAAATAGGCATCACTTTGGTGACATTTCCGTTGCTTAATGGATCATACAATGTTTTCTGGCTTCAGGGGTTCTCTGAACTACATACACAGCTTTTATTTTTGTCTCTTTCAGTAGCAGTGTCATTCTTTGCAGAATCTGTCTTACACTTTCTTTTTGCTGGTGCTGTATGGGTTGCATTACTGCTGTATCATGGTCTGAGTAGCTAAGTTCAGTTTGTTTAATAATAATAATAATGATAACATAATCGATCCGCTTCAGTTAGATGATGACGTTACTGTGGGGTGTCGGTGTCTTGTCCAAGGACACCTCAACATGTAGCCAGCAGGAACCGAAGTCAAACCACTGACCCTGGGGTTTGCTAAGATCAGCTGGTAAAAGGCGCATTCTCAAAATTGAGCAGCTCATTGCACCATTATTATATTTGAGGCAGTTAAAACTTGTCTTTAGACTGCTGCGTAATTTTTGCTTCAGCATTGCCGTACCTGTCTGGGGATCCTGAGGAGTAATGTTGTTAACGCTGGGTTAGTCTATATTTATGTTTTAGCCAGCGATCCATTTTGCATGCACACCAGAATGTACCTTAGCTAGTGATGCTGCAACAGCAGAGAAAGCTTGTAGACTTGTAAAGAGAGGGGACAGAGAGTGCGAAGCATGTTGTAATTTCCAGCATTATAAGAGTTAGATTTGCAGGAATCATTACAATTTTGCACAATACTTTCCATCCCACAGTGAAATTCAGGCCCTGAGTATAGTTCAAACTTGAGAAGAAAGATTGTGATTCCTTTTAAAAAGTTTGTGACTCAGTCCCACATATACCTTCCTAATGCTAGAAAAACTCCAAATGTGGATTCATCCATTATACTGTAAACATACCCAACAGACACAACGACAACAAACGCACTCTTCCTTCTATTTGAGTGAAGTTTGCCAAAAACTGAAGTGATCAGTCTTGACTTTATGAAATTATTGACTAATCTTAACTAAATTCTTCATTTAAAAATGAATGAATGAAAAGCTAGCAGTAGACTATATTGTCATGTGGGTTTACTGTTGTTTGTTTCAGTTGAAGCAGAGCTGGCTCAACCACAGAATGTGACCCTCATTACCTTGAACACCAATTACACACTGAGCTGGGACTGGAACCAGAGTCCTGCAGAGAGTCACACAGTCACATTCACCACCCAATATGTCGGGTAAGCTTCTCTCTCACGTCACAATAGGGCATATTTTATTGTCTTTAGAATGTAAAAGTGACAATAAAGCAGTATGTAGCCATTTTCAAAAATAAGTATAATACAGGTGTTTTTTATGTGAACAATAAGATAATAATCATTACTATACCACACCCTCTTAAACTTATGTGTTTTAATCATGAGTGTATACTCATTTAAGAGGGTTAAGATTTCTATATCTATGTTTTTTTCAATTTTGGATGTGTACTTAAAAACGATCATGTTGAGTTACCATGATTAAAGTCAGGCCTTTTTGTCTTTTTTAATGTTCCCAGGAAGTACAAGCTTCAGTTCAAGAAGAAGAGTCCAGTCTGGTCTACAGTGTGTGATAAGACCTTGATCAGGTCATGTGACCTCACAGTGGTCAGCCTGCACTATCTGGGCATCTACATGCTTCGTGTACGAACTAACATGAACGGGAGTCACTCCAGCTGGGTCCAGAAGGAATTCTGCCCTGATAAAGATGGTGAGAGAGGGGTGAGATAAAGACGGGTAAAAAGGAGAGTGGGGGAGAATGAGGCCATCTAAAAGTGCAGGCATTTTATAGGAGCCTATAGTAAAGGTGCACCGCAAACCATAAAGAACAAGACAAACCTGCTTTGGGAGACAGAAGATGGAAGAGCAACTGAACTAAATAGAACAACCACAAAGATGTAGATAGAACTGTGCATAACAGTACTAGCAAAGGTACCTGCTTTTGATAGCATGTTAACAGATCTAGCTTAAACAAACAGTCTTTATGTGGGGTTTCATCCTCATCTGGCAATTTGTTTTTTCTTTTTTTTGTTTTTGTTTTTTTGCAGCAGGGCTACCATAAAGTGGAAGTAAAGGTGAGGTGTTATATACTGTGTTTAAGAGAGCATTCAGATAACCATTCAGTGAATGTTTTAGGAGATTTAGTTTTTGATTTATTTTTACAGGATAAAACTGCCGTTTGCTAATTCAGCCTGTACTCAGTAACATGATGGCAAAATAGAAAAGTTTTTCAAAAGCTGTAATCTCTCATTTACAAAGGTATTCAGACCCCTTACTGTGGTTTTCCAAAATATGTTAAGGTGCATTCTAGTTATTGAAAATGGTTTTCCAAAAAGTGTCTTGAATAATTTCTGAAGCTTTTCTGGGGTGTGTTCTAAATAATCTGATGTTTGCATATATGTGTATTATGTTGTGGCAGCCTGGTGTAGAGTAACCAGTTGGGCTTTTTTTAGAGGTGATCATTGGGTTGTTTTTTATTCTAAAAATCAAGTGTGTCATGCAGTGTGACTAAATTTCGTATTTCCATTTTTCATATGCCTGCTGCTTGATTCTAGAAAGGGTGTCTTTGTGTCCACCAGGCATTTGAACCACGCGTGATCATATGTCTGGGCACTATTTCACTGTCTCTCAAAAATCACTTCCAGTGGAATACTGTGTGCAAGCTTCTCTCCACACTGCGATGGGCACCAAAAAACCTACAGTGATCCTAAGTCGAGAAAATTATCAGACATTGAATGCTGCTGGCCCCCCTGAAAATTTAGAATCGGACACACACAACCCCATATCTACCTTTCAATTCCTGCATCTCATGTTTCTCTCTTGTTTCTGCTAGCTGCTCTGGGTCCACCAACCAATGTGAGCCTTAGTCCTGCTGGAAGTGACCTGGACGTTGTCATCTCTGATCCTGTGAACAGTTCCAACGTCACCATGAGGGACCATATTCCCACATTATATTACAACATTGTTTACTGGGAGCGCTCAGCAGGCACACAGGTAGAGAACACCCCTTGAACTGATCCCCGTAACAAACATTATAGCAATGTGTACAAAATTGCACTCGACCGAGTTGTGTCCTGCATCAGGTTGACTCTCTTTTTTTCCCAATTCTCCTGTTGCTGTTTGTAACAGAGGCCTTTTGTTAGATGATGCTTTTCATACACATTTCATGCAAAGCTTCACCCAAACGTGTCTCCTGTTTACACTTCCCATAGTCAGCTCCTAAAGACACCCAGTGAAACCACATAAAAAAGTAATTCACTTATAATGAGCGTGGGTAGCAGAACACCTGGTTTCTGTTCCGTAAGTTCAGGACAGTGTTGGTTTATTTGTTTTGATGCAACCTTAAATGCTTTGCAGAGGTGTTTCCTGTTGGAGCTACTATGTAGCTGAATCTTGAACGATATAGAAAATTGTGTTTGGTAATTATTTCCTGCCATCCCACCCCTCCACCCCCCTGACATTCCTGACAGATCCAAACTTGGCTCAAACTCTAGTGTGTTGGGTCATAAACATATGAATTTAAATAGTAAACTTTAAACTGTCTCTTGTGTTTTCAGACCCAAATGTTGAAAACCAGTGCCAACATAGTGACTTTGCCAAACCTGAAGGCCTGGACTTGGTATTGTGTGAGAGTCCAGTCATGCTATGATTTCTACAACAAGAGCAGCAGTTCCACCTCACCCCAGTGTATGCAGACTGAAGGTAAGGTTTCCCACAGAATCTATTTATTTATTTATTTATTTTTAACTGTAGCTGCACCCTTTACTTTATTGACCTTCAATAAGCCTCTCTACAAAAAGGCATGGCGTGTAAACAGTTATAAGGCCACAGTCTGTGTTACAAATATGACTGTTCACTAAACTGTAAAGTTATTGTCCTGTTGGCAACCAAGCAAAAAATTATGTAACTAGTGTATGTATCTGTGTGTATTTACACACTTCACAGGTAATGTTCCATGGTGGCAGATCTTTTTGTACTTTCTGGGATCTCTGGTGATTTGCTTCCTGGTGATGCTGGTCTCACTCTCCACGTCCTTTTGGTGCTACAAGACCATCAAGACAACATTCTATCCCTCCAGCCAGCTGCCTTCACACCTCAAGATGGTATTGTCATAAACTTGGATGTGTGCAGACACAGGCATATCTATGCAAAGCTTACATTACTTTTTTTTTTTAATAAACTTTTTTTAAAAGTTTTATTACACTAAAAAATACAGTTGTTGGCTATCCATGCTATTTTTAGAAGAAATGTTGACTTTGCATAATGTGATTATTTATCTCTCTGAAATGTCTATATTCAGTTCTAGCATGATGTCTCACATCAGTCTGTCTTCTCTCCTTCCCCTCACCTTGGTGTCACTCTAGTATCTTGACTCTACTGGTTCTCATATGCCTGGTCTGCTCACCCCGGATCCAGAATCAGAACTACTGTGTGATATAGCGACTGTCTGGGCAGAGCCAACAGTCCTGGAGATCCACAACCCTCCACCTGAGTCCCTACTGTCTCCCCAATCAGGCCCTGACCCTGACAACAGGTCTTGCTTAAATATGGTGTTAACTATTCAGTTGAAAAGTACATTAAATAGGAAATGTGTATTTTCATATATTTATGTGACTTTATGTATATATGTTGCTTTATAACATTTAAAATGCACTGCCAGTCCAAACAAAAAATCACACGCTCCAATTTTTTTGGACAGGCAGTGTATTACAAAATAAAAATAAAATAAATGTATCTTCCTCTTGATGTTTCTAACAGACACAGTCGTCAGGACAGCAGCAGCAGTGGAGACTCAGGAGTTTACTCCACAGGGGGCAGCTCCAACCTGCAGCAGCCCAGTACCAGTCAGTCCTGTACAGTGGCCAAGGACTTTGTGTGGGGCCCTGTTGACCTGGAGCAGCTAAAAATGCAGGAGATTGCTTCAGGGCTCAAAAGTCAACTTCTTGTTGCAGATGAGGGAATTGTGGACATGTGTGTCTGAGGCAGATGCTTCTCTTCACGAGAAGAGAATGATGCAAGAAAGATATTCTGGAACATTTGTGGGAAGTGTAAAGCGTGCCTTTTCTCCACCTGTCACTGTGACACAAGGACAAGGGTCGTGTCTGCTGCATGTGAAACAAGGGCTGCTAGAGAAAAGTAGGTCACACCAGGAACTTACATGATGTGATTATCAGTCTGGTAGTGCCAGTTTAAATATGTTGCACATTCCCCTTCACCTGGCTTCTAACAACTGTTTTCATGCGGCAAGTTTTCGACCTGTCGCTCTCATGTAGCTGAGTGGATAAGAGTACATCTGTGTAGCATCTGCATTAATATTGATTATCTCTTCAATTATTTGAGAAAACGTACTGTAAGTGGATGAATGGATATGGCTGTTCTCAAAACAAAGAGAAGTTGCAGAGAAGTTAGAAGCTTTGAATGGACTCAATCTTGTGTAGCTCTTACAGAGTGCAGTGGTTTTTCACACATTGTAATGTCAGGACACAATGGAGAAGATGCACTCTGCTTTCTCTTTAGGAAGGACACCTAGGCATATGACACACAGACTCAGTGGAACAGGACCTTACCTGCCTTAATCAAATCAAATATAAATTGTAGAGGGAATAGAAATCAGGCAGTTGTTGAGCTTAGCCAGTGAAAGACTGTAATGATGGTGTGTTATGAAAAATATGAGACTTGAGAGGATATCTTAGCCATTGTTAAACAGGCTAGTGGCTGACAGTCAAAGATGCTGTGAGGACATTGTCCCGAACTTGAGTGTCTGTGTCAGTGGAGTTTCTTTGTTCTGCAGGAAACTAAGGGACATAGTCTGACCTGTTTGTAATGTTTCTTTACACTGAACATGTGCCAAGCTAAGTTGTGTGGCATGAAACGAGAGATGCATTCAAAGTGTAGCTGTGTAGCTTATAGACCCAAGTGGTGCTTTTATACTTTTGCAGTGCACAGGTGTCTCAACAACAGTTGACTGTGTTATTGTGGCTGTCATCTGTTTTACTTTCAAATGCATCAATTAGTCATTAAAATTGGAATCAGCAATAATGTCAAAAGTGAGAGACAGGGAAAAACACAAACTTCCATCAAACATGATAGTGTAAATATAGTACACTATGTGGCTCAGGCAGTTCTGGTCATTGCCAGTTGAGGGTAAGACCTGCTGACAAGGTGAAGTTTCAGTTAGTGTTCTTGTGTAACAGAGAAATCCACTTTAAACTGCTCTGTCTGACGTAAACACAGATTTATTTTAATATCCACCAGTTTGTCCACATCAGAGAGAACTTTCCATTTAAGAAAATCAGAATAGAAAGATTTCTGTCCTGTCTTTTTTTTTTTTTTTTACTTTTCATTTGATTTTTCTAATTTTCTTTTTCATTGGCATTTGATACTTGTCTCTGCTTATTTTAAGTATTTTTTGTGTGCGTTTTTCCAGTTATGATTCTTATAGAATCTTGATGCCATTTCACTTACGTCTGTTCTAATGATTTATTTTATTTCTATCATAGCTATTTCACTCATATTTGTTTCGAAGCTGTGTTATTTCTGCATCCGCTAATTGGAGAAACTGTGACAAAACAAGGATCGTACAATCAGAGTTAATCCTGTCTAGGTTTGACCCTAGACATATTCACATAGTTCACATTTAACAGAGACAGAATAAAACTATTTTAGTGAATAAATGAAGAAGGGAGAGATTTTCTCTGCTCTATGTACGTGTATGTTATTCACCTGTTTCCATTGCTTCTAACAAGCAACCATACCTGAATCTAATAGCAAGAGTGTAGATGACTTTGGAGGTAGTTATAAGAAACAATCAAACTGATCTGCATGTTGAATGAGGGCATACATACATACATACATACATACATACATACATACACACACACATACACACATACACACATACACACATACATACATACATACATACACACATACACAGGCAACCTTTCAGAGCTTGTAGATAACTGTCAGTCCGCATGATTTAAATTCATAAAACTCAATCACCTAGTTCCCATGTGTCTTGAAACTGTATAATAGCCTCTTGTGAAGCAGTGTGCACAAAGCAGTGCTGATGTCAGTCTGTGTCTTTGTTCTCAGACAACTGTATCTCCAGCTTCCATGTTAATGGACTATCCTGAATATAAAATAAACCACCTAATACAAAACCGCGGTGTGTAAATAAGTGATGTTTATGTGCTTTGTCACCCATACACAAACTTCACAGAACTATACAGTTCATCCACAGATTGGTACAACTAGGTACATAATAGAAAGTACCCAAGCTTTCATCTGTAGTGAAGTGGACCCAAGATACCTTCTCAGTAGTCTGGGTGATGATGCAGAGAGAGTTTCACATGATATGCATAAGTTAGACACTAACCCTAAACACATGCACCTGTTTGCTTTTGTCTGAATCCCAGGAGGGGCCTAGAAATCTTCAAAGCAAATAGGTGGTAGTAAGGGTGGTATTTAATTGTGCTTTCCTGTCAACTTTACCAGTCATTTCCAGGTATCCCGCTCAGATTTATTGAAAGCTGTTTGAGATGCACAATAACTTGCGCACTGGACACTGGTGAACTACTGTACTAACATTGTTAAACATGACCTTACCATAAGGGAGGTCCAAGACAGCTTTCTGGGATTCGGGTGTACTGAGCCCTCAGTTGCTGTGACTCCAACAAAGCACAGAGACATGGCAGCAGTTTTCTCAGGCTTTCTGTTTCACTTAAGCACTAAGGAACAAAGGGAAACAGCGGATGCCCCAGTGTTCTTGCGTTCTTGATACGTCAAGCTGTTCCCATATCAAAGACAAACACATACAAGGTTTTTTCTTTTCATTTTACAGTTGTAATGAAAATTTGGCAGTAATAATCCTAAAGGAAATAATAAGATGTTTACATTAATATTAGGATGTTTACATTTTGAAGAGATTTAACATTTAAAAAAAAAGTTGTACCTAATTTGCATTATTCTGGCTGTTGGAGTGTCACTGCAGACACACTACACTGTGCCGGCTGGTAATCCCCATCTCCAGCCATTTCCTGTAAGTCATAATGAAAGTGAGCAGCTCAAGAATGCCTGGCATGATTACTGGAAATTTAAAAGTGGGTGGACAGGTTGTATCTGTCTGTTGGTTCCAGTTCTTGGTCTTCGGCTCGTTTTTAAACAAACATAATGAGAATAGTTGTTCTTGCTGTTAGGGTGTTTGATCTGTGATCTGTGTTTTTGTGAACACAGAGAAATACAGTGCCTATAAAAAGTATTCACCCGCTTGGATGTTTCATCCTTTTATTGACATTATAAATCATGGTCAATAAAAGTTGGCAACTTTGACAAAAAATGTCAGAAAAATACCTCATTAATGTCAAAATGAAAACAGGTTTCTACAAAGTAATGTCAATGAAATAAAAATATATATGGTGAAATCAGTGTTTGCATTAATAATTTCCCCCTTTAGGTCAGTATTTAGTAAATGCACCTTTAGCTGCAATCACAGCATGGAGTCTGTGTGGATAGGTCTCAGTTAGGCTTGCACATGTGGAACCTAGAATTTTATGCCATTCTTCTTTGCAAAACTGCTCAAGCTCTGGCAGGTTGCATAGGGATCAGGTGTGAACAACCCTCTACAGTTGTCTTGCCCACTGTATAAGATTGTCCTCAAGGATTGTCCTATAATTTGCCACATTAATCTTACCCTCTACCTTAACAAGCCTTCCAGGGCTGGCTGCCAAAAAACATACCATGCCTACACGGTATTTCACAGTAATCATGGTGTGTTTGTGGTGATGTGCAGGGTTTAGTGTATGCCAGAAATAGCATCTTGTCTGATGAACAAAAAGCTCAAATTTTTGTCTCATCAGATCTAATGACAATCTTTACTGGACCATGGAGTGTTTCACATGCCTATTGGCAAACTCAAGTCATGATTTAACATGAGTTTTCTTCAGCAGTGGCTTTCTCCTTGCCACTCTCCCATAAAGCTTTGACTGGTGAAGAACCTGAGCAACAGTTGTTGTATGTACAGTCTCTCCTATGTCAGTTGCTGAAGCTTGTAACTCCTTCAGAGTAGTCGTAGTCACCTGTGTGTTAGTGGCCTCTCTCACTAGACTGACTCCTTGCACGATCACTCAGTTTGTGTGGGCGGCCTGTTCTCTGCAGATTTAGACATGTGCCATATTCCTGTTATTTCTTGATTATGGATTTCACTGAACTCTGGGGAATGTTCAGTGCCTTGGAAATTGTTTTGTATTCATTCGACTTAGAATTTTCAATTACCTGTTCTCTGAGTTGCTGGGAGTTTTCTTTTGTCTTCATGATGTAATGGTAGCCAGGAAAACTGAATACAGTGACTGGATCTTCCAGACTCAAGTTTCTTATACTGCAATCACTTGAGACACGTTCACTGCACTCCCATTTCACCAACTGTGGGACTACTATCAAATATCTTGACCTCTGTTGGATTAGGTCAGTCATTTTAAAGGGGTGAATGTTAATGCAAACACTGATTTCATCTTACATATTTTTATTTAATTGACATTACTTTGTAGAAACCTGTTTTTACGTTGACATTAATCAGGTATTTTTCACCAACTTTTATTGACCATAATTGATTTATAATGTCAATAAAAGGATAAAACATCCAAAGGATTGAATACTTTTTATAGGCACTGTAGACGTTTATTAAGTCACCAAAATGTGTGATCCAGCAGCCGCTGCCTTGTGCTGGCTCTCCTCAGATGAGAGCCCTTTCTATGAAGAGCCAAGATGGTGGCAGGGCAACATTCGTGTCACTCTTTTTCTGGCCACACTTCTGGCCATGTTTTCTCCTGTTTGTTTTTTTTAGACGTAAGTAATGTAATTTAGTTTTGTTATGTTACTTCATTGTTTTTTGTTATTTTGACCTTTGCCCCCACATCTATGTATTGGACTGAAGATAAACGTTGTCCTCTGCTGTCAAAATCATATAAGTGAAGCGTTTTCACCTAGCAGGCCTGTTTGCAGTGAAGCCATAGTGAAACCGTCAGTAAGCCTGTATAACCATTTAAGAGATCTCAAACTGCATTTTGCCTAGTTAAAACAATAATGCAAATAGGCAAAAGTCAAATTATCCAAAATGTCATTCTGACCAGTAAGAATGACATTTTAGGATAACACCACCACAGGTAGTAGTCCTATTAGCAAAAACAAGAAAGTTACAAATCCTGAATCAATGAATGCTGTCTTACGGACTAACTAATTATGGTTCCACTTGAGACAAATATGTTCACGGAGTCATTGCACTCCTAATGAGACGGTCACGATGCTTTTCCTGTACATTCAACTCATCATCCAAGGTAATTTAAGTCAGATATCGGTAGTTAAATAATAATAATGAATGAAAACTTTATTGATCCCCTTGGCGAAATTGTGGTTGGGCTACTACAGGGTGTCGGTGTCTTGTCCAAGGACAGCTCAGCAAGTAGCCAGGAGGAACCAGGAATTGAACCACTCACCCTGGGGTTTAGTAGATGACTGCTCTACCACCCCAGAGCTACCGCCCCAGTTAATCGAAGTCTGGTTTTGTTTTAGCTAGCGTTTTTAGCTAACCTGGAAATAATGTTTTGGGGGCCTCATGTACAATTAAGTATGATAATATGTAAATTTCTGAACAATTTGTACATAAAAAATACACTTTGAACACATTTGTGATATTCACAGTGTTAACATGTTTTGTACAAAACGTCTCTCCAATCTGGGGTTTGTTAACTGTCAAGGTGTCTAGCTGTAGCTGTCCATACATGATGCCTCATTTGGTCATGTTTATAATGGAATATTACTGATATAAAGAATACAAATAAAATAGCTCAATAAATCTGGGGTAGACTTTGGAATTTCTTCTTTTAATTATACACTGCTCAAAAAAATAAAGGGAACACTAAAATAACACAACCTAAATCTGACTGAGTGAAATATTCTTATTAAATACTTTATTGTTTTCATAGTTGAATGTCCTGACAACAAAATCACACAAAAATTATCAATGGAAATCAAATTTATTAACCCATGGAGGTCTGGATTTGGAGTCACACTCAAAACTGAAGTGGAAAAACACACTACAGCAGTGCTTCTCAATTATTTCCTGGTACGCCCCCCTCAGGAACAACTAAGCCTTCAACAACACAACAATGACAAACCCTGGTTCACACCCGTTGCCCTGACTTCTGTGTTCATGAAGTCTTTTGAGCGTCTTGTCTTGTCCCACCTCAAGGACAATACAGCCCCCCTGCTGGACCCCTTGCAGTTCGCCTACAGGGCCAACAGATCTGTAGATGATGCTCTAAACATGGCTCTCCACTTCCTTCTCCAGCACCTGGACTCCCCAGGATCCTATGCCAGGATACTGTTTGTGGACTTCAGCTCTGCCTTCAACACTATTGTCCCATCTGTACTCCGAGACAAGCTCACTCAGCCGAATGTGCCACACTCATTGTGGAGGTGGATTACAGACTTCCTGACAGTTCCTGAAGCCGGTGGAAGCATGTCTCGGACTCCCGGTTCATCAGCACCGGAATCTCCCCAAAGCTGCATCCTCTCTCCTCTGTTATTCTCCCTGTACACAAACAACTGCACATCTGGACACCAGTCTGTCAAACTTCTTAAGTTCACAGACGACACCACCCTCATTGGCCTCATCTCCGATGGAAACGAGTCAGCCTACAAGAGCGAGATGGACCGTCTGGTGTCATGGTGCAGCATGAACAACCTGGAGCTCAACGCTCTCAAGACAGTGGAGATGATAGTGGATTTCAGAAGAGACCCAGCCCCCCTCCCCCGTCATCCTCTGTAAGACCCCGGTCCCCCCTGTCGAGTCCATCCATTTCCTGGGCACCACCATCAGCCAGGAGCTCAAGTGGGACCAGAACATCAGCTCCCTCACCAAGAAGGCTCGGCAGGCTTCTTGCGGCAGCTGAAGAAGTACAACCTCCCTAAGCAGATGTTGACCAACGTATACACTGCCATCATCAAATCTATTCTCACCTCCTCCATCACAGTCTGGTTTGCTGCAGCCACTGCCAGGGACAAGGCCAGTCTGCAGAGAATTATACGCTCTGCTGAAAAGGTGATTGGCTGCAGCCTCCCATCACTCCGGGACTTCTACATCTCCAGGACCCAGAGACATGCATCCAGGATTGTAGCTGATCCCTCTCACCCCGGCCATGCACTATTTCAGCCTCTCCCCTCTGGCAAGAGACTCCGGGCCATCAGGACCAGGAGGTCACAGTTTCTTCCCTGCTGCTGTCAGCCTGCTGAACAGTTCCCCAATTCCCCCGAGATAACCCCTGCACAAACCCACCCCTCTCAACCAACTATGAATATGCATATTTATGTTCATACATAACTTCTTTAATATTTATACTCATACTCATGTTCACAGCCATAACCATATTTATCTCATAATTACTATTGTGCCTTCCGACTCCGACACTGTAAAATGCCCTTTATCGCACCTGGCAATAAAATGTTTCTGATTCTGATTTCACTGACTTATGTCTTCATTTTAAAATTTAGGACAAGCAGTTTATTGTGTTATAACAGCTTCACCAGCATTGGAATAGACTATATTATCATGTGGGTTTACTGTTGTTTGTTTTAGTTAAAGCAGAGCTGGTCCAACCACAGAATGTGACCCTCATTACCTTGAACACCAATTAAATAGTGAGCTGGGACTGGAACCAGAGTCACACTGTCACATTCACCACCCAATATGTATTTATCTTTAAAGCTTTAGGTACATTTATTCTACTGTAACTCAAGAACTAATCCTGGTTGAACATACACATTATTATGATGGACAAGACAATTCAGAAAATAGTGTGGCTTTTAAATGGGATTTATTCCAGGAAGTTATTGCAGCACTAGTATTGTGATTTAAAGGACAACCAGTGGTAAGTAATTTTATGGTTTTCTGCATTTATTTGTCATAAAATAGTATCTGATCTTCAGCAAATTCAAGAGTACTAGCTAATATAATACAAAAAAAAATAATACAAAAATAATTCTGTATAACATCACTACTGATGTTAATCTCTTCAGCATGTTAATCGGGAATTCTATTATATATTAGCATTGAGCTAATAGGCTAGTTTTAGCATGAGACTAATAATAATAAATACTTCATTTATCCCCTTGGGGAAATTGTGGGTGGACAGCTGCTAGATGGTATGTCAGTGCTACACTACAGGGTTTTGGTGTTTTGTCCAAGGACACCTCAGCAAGTAGCCAGGAAGAACCGGGAATCGAACCACTCACCCTGGGGTTTGTAGACTACTGCTCTACTCTCTGAGCTACTGCCTCCCCCATTTTGGCTATTTCTGAGACTTTTGGGCAAATATTCTGTGGACTGATGAGACAAAATTTGAACTTTCTGGAAGGTGTGTGTCCACATGAACATCATACCAACAGTCAAACTGCACTGCAAGGAGTTATGCAGGGCAATGATCCAGAACACACCAGCAGGTCAGCCTCTTAATGGCTAAAAAGTCAAAGTCTGGAAATAAATCCAATCCAGACGCTACAATTGGTGACTTTGTGCAATGTTAAAATGTGTTTTCTTATCTGAGACATGTAAGTGTGACAGATATGAAAGAAATTGTCTTTGCAGACCTTATAGTAATTGGCTTTGTAGACAAATGTATCCACCACAGATATAAAATGACTAACTGGCATTTAAGTAGACATTTATTCAGATAACCTTAGCAAGACCAGGACACAGAGATAACATAGTAGGTAGAAAATACAGAATGCATTTAATCTTATGTTTTAGTACAAGGAGTAACAAACCATTTCACTTGTTTAAATACTAGCATAGAAATGATAATCATTACATCAATTAGTACATTTAATTCGTAATTACTCATTTGTGTGGCTCAAACTGTAGTGTGTTAGGTCATAAATATATTAAATTAAATAAACTTTAAAGCGTCCCTCGTTTTTTCAGACCCATACATTGAACAGCAGTGCCTCTGAAGCCAGGGATACCTGCACAAAAATACAGAAAGAGAGAGACAGATGGAAGGAAGTACAACTACGAGACAGAGAAGACACAAATTGGATCATGTACCAGGTCATATTTATCCAGAAAGAGTTCATAAGCTCAAACTCCGCCTCCCCCACCCCAGATGTAAACTTATCTATCAGATAGATTCCAATTTGTTTATATTAATGATGAGTCTTTGCATGCTAAGGTTTATATATAGCATTAGCTTATATATGTCCCCATTTGGAACTATTATTAATAAAACACAACATTTCCATTGCTATACAAATGGAACCCACCTATATTTATCTATAAAACCAGAAGAAACAAATCAATTAGTCAAACTTCAGGAATGCTTAAAATACATAATTTTCTAATCCTCAATTCAGACAGAGACAGAGGTTATTTTGTTTGGTCCTGGAAACCTCAGAGATGTAATATAATCATACCTATGATTAGGGGTGGCTGTGGCTCAATAAGTAGAGCAGTTAACTGCCAATCACAGGATTGGTGGTTTGATTCTCAGCTGCCACATCACATGCCAAAGTGTCCTTGGGCAAGATACTGAACCCCTAGTTGCCCCTGGTGTGTCAGATCAGCTGCATAGCAGCTCTGCCATCGGTGTGTGAATGAGATGCAGTGTAAAGCGCTTTGAGTACCAGCTAGGTAGAAAAGCGCTATATAAGTGCAGACCATTTACTGTTACCCTAGATAATATAGCTTTTACCTCAAGTAATACTGTGAGGAATCTCTGAGTTATTTTTGACCAGGATATCTACTTTACCTCAATAAAAGAAATCTTTAAAATTGCCTTCTTCCACCTGAGGAGTATTGCTAGAATTAGGAGCATACTGTCTCAAAGAGATGCTGAAAAACTAGTTCATGCATTTGTTAGATTCAAGATTCAAGATTCAAGATTCAAAAAACTTTATTAATCCCAGAGGGAAATTGTTTTGCCTCATTACCATTGTTCTCAAAACAGACAGAAAGAAAAGGAACCACAACCAGGAAAGATCCATACACCAACATAAATACACAAACAGAAATACACAATAACATCAATACCGAAAAACTCAATATATATACAGAATATGTAAAATAGAAAATAGATAATGAAATTGGGTCACAAGTATATGACAGTTTCACTTCCCCAACCCCTTACAGAGGGGCGAGGAATTGTACAGATTGATGGCCACAGGTAGAAAGGATCTCCTGTGGGCTCTGTGGAGCATTTAATGTTAATAAGTCTTTGGCTGAACGTGCTCCTCTGTCCAGCCAACACACTGTGCAGTGGGTGGGAGGGGTTGTCCAAGATTGAGAGGAGTTTGGACAGCATCCTCCTTTCAGCCACAACATGTAGAGGGTCCAGCTCCACCCCCAGAACAGAGCCAGCCCTCCTAATCAGCTTGTTTAGTCTGTTAGTGTCTGCCACCTTCATGTTGCTGCCACAGCAGAGCACAGCATAAAAGATGACACTGGCCACTACAGACTCATAAAACATCCGCAGCATGGTGCTGCAGACGTTGAAGGACCTGAGTCTCCTCAGGAAGTACATCCGGCTCTGAGCCTTTCTGTACAATGCTGATGAGTTTTTGGTCCAGTCCAGTTTGTTGTCCAAGTACACTCCAAGGTATTTGTACTCAGATACAGCCTCCACCTCCTCCCCCTGAATAGAGAGAGGGATGACAGGACTCCCAGATTTCCTGAAGTCCATCACCAGCTCCTTTGTTTTATTGATGTTCAGTTGCAGATGGTTGAGTCCACACCAGTCAACAAAACTGTCCAACACTCCACGGTACTCTGTGACATCTCCACCCCTAATACATCCTACAACTGCAGAGTCATCAGAGAACTTCTGAAGATGACAGGACTCTGAGTTGTACCTGAAGTCTGAGGTGTACAGGGTGAAGAGGAATGGAGACAGAACTGTCCCCTGTGGAGCACCTGTGCTACTGATCACAGTGTCAGACACACAGTTCTGCAGGCGGACGTACTGTGGGCGGTTAGTGAGGTAGTCCATGATCCAGGAAATCAGGGGAGTGTTGACCTGCATGTTTTTTAATTTCTCTCCCAGCAGTGCAGGCCGGGTGGTGTTGAATGCACTGGAGAAATCAAAAAACATGATCCTCACTAAGCCCCCAGGCTTGTCCAGGTGGGTGTAGGTGCGATGGAGAAGGTGTATGATGGCGTCATCCACTCCAATATGGGGTTGATAAGCAAACTGGAGGGGGTCAAGTGAGGGTTTGACCAGAGGTCGGAGGGACTCCAGGATCAGCCTCTCAAAAGCCTTCATGATGTGTGATGTCAGAGCCACAGGTCTGTAGTCATTGAGGACTGTGGGACGTGGCGTCTTATTCACTGGAACCAGGCACGACTTTTTCCATCCTAGAGGAACTCTCTCCAGGTGCAGGCTGAGGTTGAAGATGTGTTGGAGAACAACACATAGCTGAGGAGCACAGGCTTTCAGCACCCTTGGGCTGACTCCATCAGGACCTGCAGCCTTTGTGGGGTGAAGCCTGTGCAGCTCTCTTCTCACCTGCTCAGCTGAGACTGTGAGGGTAGTGGCTGAGTCGTGTGGGGGAGGGACTGAGGAGCAGTTATTGAACTGAAGTGGGCTCAGTGGATCAGCCTGGAATCGATTGAAGAAATTATTCAATTCATTGGCTCGGTCCACAGTCCCCACATTTTCCTGGCTGCTGGACTTGTAGCCAGTGATGGTCCTCATGCCCCTCCAAACCTCCCTTGTGTTGTTATGCTGAAGGCTTTGTTCCAGTCTGGACTATTGTAATTCACTATTAAAAGGATGTCTGTCAATAACTGCTTAAAAAGCCTCCAGTTAATCCAAAATGCTGCAGTCAGAGTTCTGACTGGAATAAGCAAGTGGATTTGTATTTCTCCAACATACTACTCCTAACGTTTCTCCATTGGATTGTAAAATACAGAATAGAGTTTGAAATCCTTCTCCTCACATAAAAAGCACTTAATAATCAAGCTCCATCATATCTGAAAGATCTCATAGTTCCATATTTTACTTCTTTTGGCTAGTTTTTAAATGTACAGTACATTATTCCAAAATGTATGAAATTCATTATTTTTTGGAAAGTCTATATAAGGTCCCACAGTTAACAGTGCATGTCAGAGCAAAAACCAAGCCATGAATTCTAAGGAATTGTCTGACAGGATTGTATTGAGGCACAGATATGGGGAAGGGTACAGAAACATTTATGCAGCATTGAAGGTCCCAATAAGCACAGTGGCCTCCATCATCCATAAATGGAAGTAGTTTAGGACCACCACGCCTCTTCCTAGAGTTGTCCACCCGGCCAAACTGAGCAGTCAAGAAAGAAGGGAGAGGAACTTTCCAGAACAACTATCTCTGCAGCACTCCACCAGTTAGGCCTGTATGGTAGAGTGGGGAAGCGTGCAATAGCTGGAGTAGGTGTAACCTACAGGCATCACGCTGTGAGGATTTTTTTCAGCAGAATGAACTGGGAGGCTTGTCAGGATCAAACGATGAATGCAGCAATGTAAAGAGACACCCTTGATGAAAACCTGCCCCTGCACAAGAGCGCTTATGACCCCAGACTGGAGCGATGTTTCATCTTTCAACAGTACAACAACGCTAAGCACACAAACAAGATAACAAAGAGTGGCTATCGGACATATAGGTTGCGGACTCCAAGGTGTTGAAACATCTCAGCAACAATCGAGAAATGGGAGGTACCTGAGCTAAAGGTCAAGTGTTGTTGATATTTCCGTTTTTTCTTTTTAATAAATTTGCAAACATTTCTAAAATTCTGTTCTCACTTTGTCATTATGGGGTATTGTGCATAGACTGAGGGGGAAAAATTTGTATCAGTACAAAATTTAAAAAGTGAAGGGGGTTTAAATACTTTCTGAATGTATGATATTATTTATCACCATCTAATCTAAAAATACAGAGACAAAACTTTTGGTGCATTCTCATTCTGAGATAATACAACAGAAGAAGCAATAAATTAATAAATTAATTTTCCTCTTCTTTCCAGCAGATACAGTCGTTAGCACAGCAGCAGCGTAGACTCAGGAGTTTACTCCACAGGGGGCAGCTCCAACTTGAAGAACTGCTAGAAAAAGGACTAACCACTTCAGTGCTGACGTCTCTTTAATTCAATTCACTTCAATTCAATGCAATTCAATTCAATTCAGTTCAATTCAATTTTATTTATATTGTGCTAATTTACATCAGAAGTCATCTCAACATTTTACAGTGTAGGGTTTAAGACCTTACAGAGTATAATAAAACAAATACAATATACAAATTATATAGAAAACCCAACATCCCATTTGAGCAAGCTTTAGGCAACAGTGGGAGGAAGAAACCTCCAGCAGAACCAGGCTCATGGTGGGCGGCCATCTGCCGTAACCGGTTGGGGTGAGTGGAAAGAGGAGAGAGAAAAGAACAGCAGGCAAAAAAAACAACAACAAGGAGCAAGAACATTGGGCAGTTCAACTGGATTCTGGAGATATACAGCTCCAGGCTGAGGATACCTGCAGAAAAGTACAGAGAGAGAGAGGTAGACAGAGAGGAGTAAGCACAACTACGGGTCAGAGAAGACACAAAGTTAATGCAATGGTGGCATTGTTACCAGTGCCAGTCACCTGATCCATCTCTAACTATAAGCTATACAAATGAAATTGAATTGAATAACAAATGCATAGACTAGTTTTTCAGCATCACTTTGGGACAGGATGCTCCTAATTTTAACAATGTTTCTCAGGTGAAAAAAGGCAGTTCTAGAGATTTATTTTATGTATGAAGTAAAGAGATATCCTGGTCAAAGATAACTCTGTGATTTCTTAGTGTATTACTAGAGGCCAGTACTAAGTCATCTACAGTAAGAATGTAATTAGACATAGTGTCTCTGAGATTTTTAGGATCAAACAAAATAACCTCTGTTTTGTCTGAATTTAGGAGAAGGAAATTGGAGGACATCCAGGTCTTTATGTCTTTTAAGCATGCTTGAGGTTTGACTAATTTATTAGTTTCTTCTTGTTTCATAGATACGTATAGTTGGGTATCATCTGCATACCAATAGAAAAATTTTTAAAGTGTTTCCTAGTAATATTGCCTAAGGGGCATATGTATAGAGTGAAAGGAATCAGTCCAAGCACAGAACCCTGTGGAACTGCGTAGCTAACTTTGCTGTGTATGGAAGACTCATCATTAACATGTACAAACTGAAATCTATCCGATAGATACGAAATGTTGTAATCTCTAGTGTCGAATGCAGCACTAAGATCTAACAAGATGAGTACAGAAAGTAGTCCATTTTCTGATGCTAATAGAAGATTGTTAGTGACCATTACCAGTGCTGTTTCTGTACTATGATGTAATCTAAATCCTGACTGGAATTCTTCATACAAGTTATTGCTGCGCAGGTGCTCACATAATTGCTTAGAAACTACCTTTTTAAGAATTTCCTGCATACGGCAGGGATCCTCCCTGCCAGGGAGGGTGTTGGTACATGGCTCTTTTCAGAGCCATGTACCAACACAGAGGAGGGCAATCATTATGACATTACTCCAGCACAATTGGACTATCTTGCTGATAATACCACAGCCTCACTCGGAACAATACTCGATACTTTTACTCCTCTGAAAAAGAAGCTAGTGAATCAGAGGAAGTTAGCTCCACAGTACAATTCACAAATCTGTAGCTTAAAGCAGACATCACGTAAGCTGGAAAGGAGGTGGTGTTCCACCAATCTAGATGAATATTGCCTAGCCTGAAACGATAGTTTAATTATATATATATATTTTAAAAAAAGCTAGCCACATATTACTCCCCATTAACAGAGGCAAATAAGAACGACCCCCAGTTTCTTTTCAGCACTGTAGCTAGGCTGACAAAGAGTCATAGCTCTGTCGAGCCTAGTATATCCTTAAATCTTAGCAGCAATGATTTCATGAATTTCTTTACAAATAAAATCATAACTATTACTGCAGAGAAATAATTGACCAGATTCTCCCTGTATACAGCATGAATGGTCTCATTTGTACAACAGCTAAATTCATTTGTAAGACCACAATGGAAGCAGTCTAAGTGAATGTGATGCTGGAATGAATACACAGGCAGTAATAGAAAAACCTTTTTTATTTAAAGAAACACATTTTCTTCCAGTTTGATTACAGTCACCAGCTACAGACCTAATTTCTCTTTTTTAAATGAACATTTCCTTCAGGCCAAAGCAAATGAATTAAGGTGTAAGTACCTAACTTTGTATCGTCTCTCTCCTGTAGTTCCTACTTTCTATCCCCCTCTCCTTGTTCTCCTCTGCAGCAAACCTTGGCCCTGGAGCTATATATCCTGAGAGTGCAGTTCCCAGTGTTTTTGCTGCTTGTTGTTATTGTTTTTTGTTGCCTGCTGTTCTTTTCTATCTCTTCTTTCTACTCAATCCTACTGGTCGAGACAGATGGCCGCCCACCCTGAGCCTGGTTCTGCTGGAGATTTTTTCCTCTACACTGTTGCCTAGTGCAGCACAAGTAAGATTGTTGGGTTAGCTATATAATTCTATATACAGATATTTTGTAAGGTCTTAAACCTAAACACTGTAAATTGCCTTGAGATGACTTTTGTTGTGATTTGGCCCTATATAAATAAAGTTGAATTCAATCGAATTGATGTTATATATCACTAAGACAAATAGTTAACTATATGTTGTAATTAATTCATCCTCCACATAGACGTATGCATATCTCTGCAGCTGATCTCATGTGAAGAATGCTTCCAGCACCTTTTTCCTTGCCATGGTGTATTTAGGTTGTTCTCCATTTTGTATTTGCATGAAAACTAATAGAACATTAGCTAAAGTGAAAGCTGTCTTCAAATGATTACGATGGTCATAGATACCAATTACTACAGGGAATGTTTCCTTTAAGGGGCGTCTCAGGAAGTTGAAAAAAAACAGTAGCGTAACTTCCCATTTTGAAGAAGTTCAACATACATACTGTTAATGTATTTTATGGTTTTAACAAAGATAAATCATGGTTACACTGGAGACCGTTAATGTTATGTTCGGGGAGTCGTCGTATCCAATGAAATGATGCTACCAGAATGCTCCTCATTTTTATGAGTATTCAGCTCGTCGTCCAAGGTAATTAGTTCTCAGTAGTCTATCAGGTTTCGTTTTAGCGGACGCTGTCGTTAACTTTAGCCGTTTGGCCGTCAGTGCTGTGAGGCAACAGTGTGTAAGTGAGTACGCGTGTCCAGGCTTAACCCAGCGGAAGCTAACGCTAGGCCTCGTTTATGATTATTATTATTTCTCCCTTTGGTAAATGGATTAGCAGCGACACAAACTGCATTAGTCGATTTTAAATATCACTGCGAATAGTGTTTGGAAGCTATACATTTTATGTAGAGTTGTTATTAAAGAACCAAAATGTTAAAACGACGTGAAACTCTTAACTGCACAGATGTGGAGAACCATTCCAACATTAGCGTTACTTCAATGTTACCCTGTTTGTGGTTAATTGAGTCATCTCATCACAAGACTGAAAACAACACCGAACGATGTGGACTGGTTTATCGGAAATGCACACAGAATGATGGGATGTTCTGTTTAATGTCATCTGTACCTGTAGTGTCTGAGACGACGCTGGCACCACCAAAGAACATCCATGTAAATGGGGGGCTACTAACATGGACTCCTGCCACAGAGGAGACACAGGTCAACTACACGGTCCAGTACAGGAGGTGAGGTCTGGCCTGACTCTTCTGACAATACACCACATTTGAATACACACTTTTTTATCGCTGTTTTTAGACATTCTATGGACAAAACAGTTAAAGACAATAATCACTCAGGTGAATCAATAATTGTCAGCTGCAGCCCTAGAGTGTTTTATACTTAAAGATGAAACACATTCTAAAAGCTACGACATTCTCACAGATTCGACTCACGTAAATGTCTTGTTTCTGTTCCTTGTCCTCAGTTTTGATGACAAAGTTTGGAAAAATGTACCAGCCTGTGTTCACTCATCTTTCAATTCCTGTAATTTCACCGAAGCTGAGAGCACGAATGGCTGCATGACTCTGCGAGTGCAAGCAGAGAGACATGGTCTGACCTCAAGACCAGTCGAAGCCTGTAGCAAACATGGTAAGAAACCAACACTTCCCTGTAAACTGGGCAATGTTTTTTATATGAACACTTTAACCTACGGACATACAAAACATTCACGTTGAAGGTGTAGTTCATGCACTGGTCTTTCCATCCTTGGTGTGGTTTGTGTGAGAAGCTCTGAATGTATGCAGAGTTGTGCACGTTATGGTGTTTTGCTTTATCATATTGCACAATCATAAAAATAAAGTGTGTCTCTTACTTATTTGACAGGAAATGACTCATTTCATTTCTACATTTGTTGTCCGTTTCTAGTGGCCTCTCTTAGTTTTCAGATCTCTGCAGTTTAATAGAAAATTGGTCTTAAACAGATTTAACAAATCAAATCAAAACAAATTAAGACAAACCTTTCTGAGATGATATGTGGTTGTAGGCTTGAACCATCATAAACATGGTGTGAACCAAATGGTGTTAAGTGGCAAGCTTAACAAACACATAGCAACCTTTCATGATATTATGCGCTGAAATTATTTATACGTCGAGGTGTTTGTGATGTGTTGGTGGAGATATGAGATCTCATCCACAATAAAGATAAATGGGCAGATGGTGTACATTGTTATTATTATTTATAAAAGCATGTGCTTAACAAATGTGTGATTAGGAAGTGTCAGCACCAACATAAAAAGTGGTGTTTTTTATCTGCTTGTGCTTGTCTACATACAGAAACACAGTTGACCTGTTGTTAACAAAAGTATCAAATGAGAAAAATTAAGAAGGCAAATGTGGTTAAGATACTAAAATATAAAAGTTTAAATTATTAATAGCACAACATAACAAATTATTATAAATGTAGATTTATTACAGATGATATTAACCAGATTACTGGATCTCTTATATGAAGCCATAGATACTAGAGAGAAAAGATAATGGATGCACAATATTTTTTAGTTAAATTTAAATGAAAAATTATTAACTGCAAATTAACAACTTCAGGAATGATGATTACAGTCTATTCATTAAACGTGTGGGCGTGTTTTGTGTAAATTAGGAATTGCTTTGTCCACCTTTCTGCTATTTGGTGTTTGCCAGTCCACCTAGGCAGGGGGGGTCAAAATCATGTTTTAAGCATAACAATACATTTTAATTGTACAGGTTAAAAAAGGGTTAATACATGTTTTAAGAAGAAAACTGTATGTGTGTGTGTAATATTGTAGAGACACAGTTTGTAAATGGGACTACTCATTTGTGTATTTGTTTCTCCTTTTCTAGGTGACTCCTGTACCCCTGAAGTCAGCCTTAGTGCACGGCCCGGCTCACTGACTGTATATGTGAATATCAGCCCCAGTCTGGTTCAGGATCATGGAGGCCATGCAAAACACAGGGTTTACTTTGGCAAGGAGGGAGAGTCACTGGAGGTGAGAATCCTCGTCACTTTAGGTGGAGTACAGGAGATTTTTATGTGTCTTTTATCTCACTTGTATTGTCACCTATCATTAGATAGATTACAGAATTACAGATTACATAATTCTGACAAGATGCTGGACTGTCAGCCTCAGATTAAACCTGAGAAATGTTTTATGAAGGTCTCTTTGAAATGCTTCTAGCTTTGATATATATAAAATGTGTGTTTATGTATGTATACACACACACAATCTTCTTTACAGAGGAATTATCAAGATGGTGCTTCTTCAGTGTCAATTCATGACCTGGAGCAGGGACAGCGTTACTGCATAAAGGTGCAGTATCTTCTCTACACTGACATCACTGGGACAGCCAGCTGCATCCAATGTGAGGTCATCCCTGAGTCAGGTAAGACTGTGGTCATATATGCAGCTGCTGGGACACACTCTCTTGGTAAAAAAACATGATTTTGAGACAGGCCATATATTAGGTAACACGAGCATAGAAAACCACTAAGCGACAGTGGAGCAGAAAAACTGGGAGCCATCTGCCTCTACCGGTTGGAGTGAGTGTAAAGAGATAAGAGATAAGAGAAAAGAACAGCTATAACGAGAGAAATCGGTTTTCATTGCAGCTGAAAATAAGGCTAAAAAAGGTTAGTGTTACTTAAGTATAAAGAAAAATACAGTCCCCAATTTTTTCTGTTCAGTTTAATGAAGTCAGGGCAGTTAGAATGTAGCACACAGCTTCAGTTTGAAGTTAGAAGCTCATACAAACTGTGCTTACATATTGTTCTGTTTTTAAGTGCATATGACTGTGAAAAGTGATATTCGTGACAAGTGACATTCATAACAAGATGATCAGTTAAAACAACATGCTTTTCAGTTGAATAATATTTATGTTTGTGCTATTTATTGACAATTTCTTACAGTTTTGGTATTATGAGCATCACATACTTACTTAGAAATCTGAACGTGTTAAGAATGGCTCTCTGTTTTGTGTGTATGTGTATAAATGTACTTTCCATTTCCCAACAGAAAAGACAAAACCAACCGAGGTAATAGTAGCTGTGGTGGCTGTGTTCTCCATGGCAATTCTCATACCTGTGATAGCGTACATCCTCATTTTCCACCGAAAGAAAATTAAACTGTGGCTGCAGCCTCCATACAACATCCCAGACCACGTGAGTACTTTACACTAAACAAAAGTGTACACTGTGCAGTAGGCCAAAGGCTTGGTGGATAAAATGTACTGTACTGTAGGCAATGTTTGCTTATCCAGTGTTTAATAACTAAGAGTGTAAAATAGGAAAGTTGCATTAGGTGAGTTGTGCAGAGTAAAACTTGATTCTTATGTATTTTTTGACCTTATGTACAGCAGCTCTTTCTGTGGTGAAAACTCAAGAAGTACGATGTTAAATGTTAAATGATGTCAATGATCTCAACATAAGCAGCAGATCCTGGCGGTGGGCTGCAGAACTGGTTCAACAGCTGCAGAACACAGTATTCTCAACTAAGTTTCCTTTCTCCTCTAGTTTTTTGACATCCCACGTCCCAGTCATCAGCTTTCCTACTCCAGCAATGAGGACTGTAACATCATTATGATAGCGGACGTCAGAGAAAAATGAATGCAGCTGCTTTGTCACCTCCACTTTGCTATTGTGGGCTTCTCACCTGGGCTTGACCTCTCGGCGACACTCTAACTGCTGTTCACTCCTCCACATTTAGACCTAGTCTTCTCCCTAAAGCCTCGAGTTCTGCTGAGTGTACTAACACTCAGGAGACAGGAACACTTGATTTACTGTAAAGTTAGAACTTGGCCACTTGAGTTAACAACCTCTGTCATATTACTTTTCCCACAGTCATTTGGTTAAATGTTGCTGCAGAAATTCGAAGACACCACTACATAATTGCAAATGTAAAAATATAAAGACTGGGGCCCAGAGTTAAGAGGATTCCACATAAGATACAACTACACAAGTACCATGGTTGGTAGCATTTAATGAGAATGCATTTCTAAAATCATTTTCATTTTTAGAAGAAGAAATTGTTAGATTGTGCCTATACCACTTAAATGAGCTAAATTGCACTATGCCCTGTTGACACAAAGTCACTGTGGGTCGAATCAGCTGATCAGAATGAAAAAAAACCAAAATACAAACACAGGTTCCACAGGGCCTCAGCCCAGCATATGCTTACCTGACACTAGTTTTAAGTACTACATTTTGTGCATGTATTGTATTAGTGCTTTACAGACACAAGTGAAAGAATTGATAGCATTAACTACTTTTGATATTTAGTCTTAAATAAACCAGCATGCACCTCACAGACACTGTTCATCACAGACTGCTCTCCACACACACACATACACTGATTAAAACCTTTCATTGACTCTAAGGAAGAATCACTAACCTCCACATCTGTCACTGTGTCTTATAAGTGTTGAAGGCTGAGAAGTGACCCATCAATACAGTAATGTAACTTGTGGGAGTGTTACAACTCAATAATTTTTTGGGTGTCTTCAGCAGACACCTCCCTTCTGCCTTGAGCCAGTCCAAGGGACATTTCAAGTGAGAAAGAGGAACACTGTTACCATTATTGAGAAATTTCCTGTTTTGTCTTCAAGCAAATATGCTTGAAATATGTCAAGCACAGTTCCCGGGAAGCCATAGTGATGTCTACAAAAGCTGTAACATACTGTAAAACGTCTCTGCTTCAGAAATGTCTCTAAATGAATCAAACATCAAAACAATGATTGTTCCACTGTCAATCAGCCAAATGATGAATAGTTACAGCTCTAGCTGTTACCACACCGCAGTGTTGGTCCTTCATGTTGAGCATTTTCTCTATGCAGCCAGTGTGTGATGTGGGTGCAATTAACCTTCACCATGATCTCTTTCTGTCTTGTAAACACTGTCCAAACTTAGTACATTATGTAATTATCCTAATCGTCCAATGTTCTGATGAGTTTAAATAATGTCTGGTAGTTTGACTGCTTTGTCTGACTTTTACATTAAATCATGAATAGAAAGACGAGCAGCTTTATTATTTTAATAATCATTTCAGAGTATTTAGCCTTGCAGAGTTTTTATTTGAAATGTGTTTCTAATGGGAAAATTTGCTTTTGTACTGTTGTGTATTTCTTGTAATTAGCAAGTGCAGGAGTAAGCATACTAACAGATGTCTTGATAGGCTTGTTTTCAGACTTAGAAAAAAACACAGAGACATTTGTTGTTATTTTTTATTACAATAGATTTTTTTACAACACAAAACTACAAAATGCTTTATTGAAGCTTCTTTCTGAGGGACAGGTGCTCCTGCATGTATGGTATGAGAGCTCACTATGACTTTGTTCACACATGCTCACAAACAAGAATGCTGCACAATTAAAATTTTGGCTGGAAGATTAAGATTTTACTGTGTCCACTGATGTATAAAGTACTGTCTATTGATAGCTTTAAATGGTAAATGGTCTGCACTTATATAATATATAGCTGGTACTCAAAGCGCTTTACACTGCGTCTCATTCACCCATTCGCACACACACACACCGATGGCAGAGCTGACCTGACTCAACGGGGGGCAACTTGGGGTTCAGTATCTTGCCCAAGGACACTTTCCCGGCTGGCATGTGACATGGCGTGAATCAAACTACCAATCCTATGATTGGCAGACAACTGCTCTACCTATTGAGCCACAGCCACCCCCGTATACTTTACTCTACGATCACATGGTTTTTGTCTAAGAATTTATACTGAGGCAATCAACAGACGTTCAAAGATGCTTCTTTCCTCCTGCTACGTGGATGGATACAGATTTTCCAGCATTCTGTCCTTTAATACTGTTACTGCAGCAGTCTGATGGCCAGCTTCACAAGGTTTGTCGTACACATAAAATGGCTACTAGAAAAAAAGAACCTGAAGCATATGAATATTTACTGTATGTATGTTTTACATAATAGTACAGGATCTAAAAAAAAAACAAAACCCTGAGGCAAAGTTACTTTATCTGTCAACAGGAAACCAACCCTGTTGAATGAATCAGATACGTGGAAACCATCTAATCTCTAAAACATTAAAATCCAGTGCATGTACTTAATATGGCATATGAGGATTCAATAGAATACAAGCAGCTTGAGCAGAGACAGCATAGGGCTTTCTTGCCTCTGTTGTGGTTGCATTTCCCTTCACAACTATGTAGTGTACAAGGGTTTATATATCATTGCATTTCAAATGTCACACATGATATAATAACACTAAAGTAACCTAGCACCTCCATTCAAAATAGAAATTCTCTCAATGAAAAAAAGAACAGCATGGAATAAACCTAACATTTGTTAAATGAAGTCAACAGATAACAGAACTATTCTCACATCAGGAAAGACATGAAAAGTGACAGAACTATTTAAATAGCTACAATACTATACTAATAGTACAATCTGTCTTTGTGCATGTGTGTGTGTTGGTTCTGCAACTGCAGTAGAAAAATGGACTAGAAAAGCTGTCTGGATTAGGATAACCGTGTGCCCTTGTGGTGGTTGACTATACCATATACTGTATATACATAATGTCTTGTCTGAACCCCAAGCCCTTGGCACCTAAAATGCAGCTGCCTGTCCACAAAAAATTTCCCCAACAGAGTTAATAAATTATCTATTATCATTATTTTCTTTGGCTATCTTGAGTTCAGACAGTTCCTAGTCATAGCTTCAGCTAAAGCCTACAAAAAGGCAAAAATTGCAGAAAGATGTATTCAAAATGTTGCTTAAAATTAAACATGAATCCCTACCAGAACCCTTACTGCAACTCCACCGAAAATGTATCAGCCAAGCTGGTACAGAACATTGGCCTAGGTGGGTTTGAGATTGCTAATATGTTGTCAGGACAACAAGCTTAACATAATTGACAGACCTGTTTATCTATGTACAAAGAACAGGGCCATGTTTCTATTTGAAAAGTAATGGAGTACGTAAAATGTGTGAGTTGATGTGTGTGTTTAAGGTGATGGTTTTATGGATTAAACAGCTGCTTACAAAAAATGTTTAAAGGTTGAGAGTGTGTGAAAGACAGATCCTTTAACCCCATAAATCTTCAGTCCGACCAAACTTGTAGATCAGAGTGCTACAGAAAGAAAAAAGAAAAAGTGTTATTTTTGTGTGTTTTTGACAACAGGACACAGTGATCTCTCCAGCACAGACAGCAGCTATAGTATTTCTAACGTTAACGTTTGAAAGCTGTCCACTGAAGTCAACTGTTTATTATCTTTACACCATTATGTGTCATCATAAGCCCATAATGTTCTTGCTGTTGCGATGCTACATTCTATCTGCCAAACTCTAATCATGTAAGGACTCATCCACTGTGGGCAGTGGCTCAGAAATATTCATATAGTTGGCTGCTCAGCTATTCTGTGACCAAGTGCATGAATAACAAGCAGATAAAAGGCAGAGAGCTGATTTCTAGTGTTCATCAGTTCCTGCCTGAACATGCTAAACTTCCAGCTACACAATCACACCCATTATTAGAAATAACAAGCACATGTGATGCATTTCTTGCTACTGTGAGTCTACACACTGTCTCTGTGATAGACTAGTGTGGACGATGAACTGTGAGTGGCTCTGAGTCACTGTACCATCATCACATTTAACCAGTAATCTGAACAGAAACTCAAACAAAAAACAATTTGGAGAGATCAGAACATTAGCATGGATTTATATTCAGAAATATATACTGTGTCTCAGTGAAATTCGTTATTTTGAATCTGACTCTTTGTGTTAGACTCACCTAAAAAAGATGAAGGCATTCTGGAAGAACACAGCAAGCCCTGGTGCCACTTCTTTTTCTGAAAGAAAAAATTAGCGGTCAATAAGAGGATTTTAACAGATCCTTCTACACTGCTCAAAAAAATAAAGGGAACACTAAAATAACACAAATTAGATCTGACTGAATTGAATATTCTTATTAAATATTTTATTGTTTTCATAGTTGAATGTCCTGACAACAAAATCACACAAAAATTATCAATGGAAATCAAGTTTATTAACCCATGGAGGTCTGGATTTGGAGTCACACTCAAAACTGAAGTAGAAAAACACACTACAGGCTGATCCAACTTTGATGTAATGTCCTTAAAACAAGTCAAAATGAGGCTCAGTAGTGTGTCTGGCCTTCACATGCCTGGATGACCTCCCTACAACGCCTGAGCATGCTCCTGATGAGGTGGCGGTGGTCTCCTGAGGGATCTCCTCCCAGACCTGGACTAAACCATCCGTCAACTCCTGGACAGTCTGTGGTGCAACGTTGCAATGGTGGATGGAGTGAGACATGATGTCCCAGATGTGCTTAATTGGATTCAGGTCTGGGGAACAGGCGGGCCAGTCCATAGCATCAATGGCTTCGTCTTGCAGAAACTGCTGACACACTCCAGCCATATGAGGTCTAGCATCGTCTTGCATTAAGAGGAACCCAAGGCCAACCGCACCGGCATATGGTCTCACAAGGGGTCTGAGGATCTCATCTCGGTACCTAATGGCAGTCAGGCTAGCTCTGGCGAGCCCATGGAGGGCTGTGCGGCCCTCCAAAGAAATGTCACCCCACACCATTACTGACCCACTGCCAAACCAGTCATGCTGGAGGATGTTGCAGGCAGCAGAACATTCTCTACAGCATCTCCAGACTCTGTCACGTCTGTCACATGCTCAGTGTGAACCTGCTTTCATCTGTGAAGAGCACAGGGCGCCAATGGTGAATTTGCCAATCTTGGTGTTCTCTGGTAAATGCCAAAAGTCCCGCACGGTGTTGGGCTGTAAGCACAACCCCCACCTGTGGACGTTGGGCCCTCATACAGTCTGTTTCTGACCGTTTAAGCAGACACATGCACATTTGTGGCCTGCTGGAGGTCATTTTGCAGGGCTCTGGTAGTGCTCCTCCTGTTCCTCCTTGCACAAAGGTGGTCCCTGCTGATGGGTGGTTGCTCTCCTACGGCCTCCTCCACGTCTCCTGATGTACTGGCCTGTCTCCTGATAGCGCCTTCGTGCTCTGGACACTACGCTGACAGACACAGCAAACCTTCTTGCCACAGCTCGCATTGATGTGCCATCCTGGAAGAGCTGCACTACCTGAGCCACTTGTGTGGGTTGTAGACTCCATCTAATGCTACCACTAGAGTGAAAGCACCGCTAGCATTAAAAAGTGACCAAAACATCAGCCAGTGACCATAGATCACTGAGTGATCTATGGTCACTACCTGCAGAACCACTCCTTTATTGGGGGTTTCTTGCTAATTGTCTATAATTTCCACCTGTTGTCTATTCCATTTGCACAACAGCATGTGAAACTGATTGTTCAGTGTGGCTTCCTAAGTGGGCAGTTTGATTACTCAGAAGTGTGATTGACTTGGAGTTACATTTTGTTATTTAGGTGTTCCCTTTATTTTTTTGAGCAGTGTATATCTGTAAACTGTGTCCTTTAATGCAGAACAAAGATAAAAGTAAACTGTACATATTCCAGAGCACTTCTGCCTCTTGACTATCTCGAATATGTGTTGCCAGAACAATTATGTCTTGATTAGTGCAAGTCAAGACCCTGGGTTATGACAATGATACTCTTGTTACTGTGGACGTAGATACTTTTGTACAAGCTCCCTGACTTATTCATCTGTTCAAGTTGGTACACATCTCCTTCCTGAACACTGTGATGTCTGTGTGTTCCCGTGGTCTTTTTATTTGGGTAATATTGTTGATAGATAAATGTGGTTTCTCATGGCTTGTGGAAGTATAGAATTAAGCATAAGTATCAGTTTTTAAAATTGCTAACACTGTCATAAAAGCATTAATCACACACAGTTGAGTGAGCTTTCAGTGTACATGACATTGATAAGGCTCATGGTTTATAAAAGAGAGCCCAAGCTATTTTCTCTAGATGGCAATTTTACGGTTCTGCCCAGACTTAGCATGCAGTAGTATCCTAAGGGACATGGCAAACCTGGCTTTTGCTGCTGTCATTTTTTCCTCTTCCTCCCCTGCTTCATTTATACCTCTAGTTTGCATAGTTACATGTAAAATTGCCTCAACAGTATCCTAACAAAATAAATAAATAAATAAATAAATAAAATAATAATAATAATAATTTTTATTATTATTATTATATATATATCAGGCAACTTGTATATCATGCTTGTAGTGTTACCATACCTGATGGCTCACCTGACATTGCTGCCGTGCCACATATTTAACTAGTTAACTTCTTTACATAGAGCCACTCAATCTGTGTTGCTACAGTAATCAATGTGTGAGAAAAGCTATTAATGGCAATAATAATAAAGGCCTAGTCTCCAATCTCACAGTGGTAATTAGATTTTTCAAACCAGTGTGCAAATGAGCTGTCTTTTGCCAGGTCATTGTGGATAAACAGTATCGTCAGTGTAATGAGGGAAAAGTCATTAGATTAGACAGTGACCCATATAGGTCTCAAGACCTACTGTAAGTGCTTAGTCCTAGCTTAGCTTTAAAGCTAAGTGAAATACTCCAGCAGGTCTAAATTTAAATACACTGCTCAAAAAAATTAAAAACAAACATCAAAAGGTTCATCATCCTCAAAAGTAAAAAAAAAATTAAACACTTTTTTACAACAAGTCAATGAAACTTCTGGGATATAGATCTGGTCAGTTAAGCAGCAAAGGGGGTTTATTAATCTGTTTCAGTTGGTGTTAATGAAATTAACAACAGGTGAACTAGAGGGTCAAAAATGAGACAACCCTCCAAAACAGGAATGATTTTACAGGTGGAGGCCACTGACATTTTCCCTCATCTTTTCTGACTGTTTTTTCTCTCTAGCATTTTGCTAGGGTCAGTGTCACTACTGGTAGCCTAAGGTGATACCTGGTCCCTAGAGAGGTTGCCCAGGCAGTCCAACTCCTCCAGGATCGCACTTTTATGCATGCTATTGCCAGAAGGTTTTCTGAGTCTCCCAGCACAGTCTCAAGAGCATGGCTTCAGTCTTAGATTTTTGTAATTGACATTACATTGTAGAAACATGTTTTCACTTTGACATTAATGATTTTTTTGTCAAAGTTGCCAACTTTTATTGACTTTTTATAGGCACTTTAAGTCTCAAAAATCTATGAAAATGTAGATGTTAAATTGATCTTTTCTACTGAGACACATAGAAAAGAAAGAGACACATCAGCTTGTCATCAAAGGACACGTGGCATCGAAGGCCAAATGCTCTGTTATAAGATACATGGAAATTACTGAATTTTGTGGTTTAAATAAAAATAATATCAAAGTACACATAATGTATACTCGTCATGTACTTCATGTACATACTTTTTCGTGTCTTTGTGATATGAGCATGTTGATAACGGGTTACTGAGTCTTTGCTGTCTCTGAGCTAAACTGGCTAAATACTCTATTGTATGACATTTTCCTAAAAGAAGCAATATGGATTTGGAAACTTTGATTAATATTAAGTATAATGTCACATGAAATATACATGTCACATCATATAGACTTCTGAAAATTATGCACTTGCACACTATACAGGTATCATCAGAATTCATTAAGACAAGCAGGGACGCAGTGTGCAGTGTAGCAAAGCAGGAATAATAACAATAGCAAGAAAATGTGGTGTTTGTGTGAAAGGACACTCACTTGGCACCACGTAGCCACTAAAGAGGATCCAGATGGAGGCGATGAGTGAGCCAAACATCATCATGAAGCCAATAAACAGCCAGAGACGAGCTCCTGTAAGGACAAAGAGGTGCTAATCACTTTCATTAGCTCACTAGTTACAAACATACTCGCATTAAATCCTATCCTAACGGCAACTGTAGTTGTCATCTTGAATTTATTCATTAATTGTACTGAATATCATCATTCACCAGAGCTTTAACAGATTTGCTCCATTTGCTCCATTGGGTTTTCTGTATAATTTTTTGTATAATTATACTCTGTAAGGTCTTAAACCTTGCACTGTAAAGTGCCTTGAGATAACTTCTGTTATGAATTGGCGCTATACAAATAAAACTGAATTGAATTGAATTGAAATTAATAAACTTTAGTTCTGTAGGGGCATCTGGAAAGGTAGATGATTTGGGCTGCCATATATGGTTGTGAATCTACAGGAAATGGATTAAAAAGAATACATTCTAATATAGGAACACAGACACGTACAGTCATTTCAGAAAGCATGAGAATCCTTCACGTTACTATGTTGTAAACATAATTTTAAATGGATTAAATTGTCGTTTTGTCCGGTATAAACAAAGTGAAAACTAGTTTTTTACAATTGTTTGTAAATTTATTAAAAGTCAAAGGTATACAAAGGTATTCTCTTAAATGACTTCACTCTCTCTTTTGTCATGGTGGCAGCAATATGCCAGTTTCTCTGCAAATTTTCACACGTACTTCACATATAAATCTAACAAAGAAAAAGCACACACATTCATAGAGACACACCTGTTCTGCCGAGGCAGCCTTCACCATACGTGTCTCCTCTCACTTGGCCATTGGAAACGGCATTGATCCTGAAAAATACAAAAAAAAACAATTACAACAATAATCCAGCTTAAATCTGCAATAACTGAAATTACTAAATGTTCCTCTGTGTTCACCAGCTATGTTTATCTGCTGTTTGATGTAGACAAAAACTAAGATTATGTCGAGATATACTTTACATGGTGCTCACCAATATAATGCTAATGTGCATTTGTATTTAATCCCCGTGGATCTGATATTTTTCTAAAGCAAAGAAAACATATTAGTAATTAAAGGTAATTTTCAATTGGACATGTTGGTAAAAGGAGGAACCCTGGTAAGTTTCAGATTGCTATGTGTATTGATTTTCTCTCTGATAGTTGCTTTAGAGCTGCAGCACATTTCTCAATCCTCTAGTCATAGCATAAACCACTCCAACCTGACACGACAATTGGCTCAGCTCTTGGCACACTAGTTCAGTTTGCACACTTCCCACAACACAGATGGGACCAGAAATAAGTGAAAATGGCTGCTAGCGGTCTCTTTCACAAAACTGTGAAGAGATGACTGTACTGTGAATCAAAGTAAAATAAGCATGTAAAACACAGCAATCCTATTAGTTGGTCAAAGTGTCCTAAAGTAAAACAGTCAAGTGACAGCATTTAAAGAGCACAGAAGTGGTCTTCAATTTAAGATCATTATTCAAAGTTCCACACTTGAACTGAAGACAAAAAAAAGATAAAAAAGTTTAGTGTATAATTCATGTGTTGATCACCTCTAAACACAGGTAGATTCTTATACCGTGGCTCCACATGGCTTGGGAAAATAAATTATAAGTAGTTAATTTAATATAGAATCTCAAATAGAGTGACACTGAGAGAGACAAACTGGTGTTTGAAACATAGAATTCATCCCCGACACCTACATAGACATGAAGAAATATGTATTTGGAGTCCTGTCGATCTTCGGATCCACGTACGTATGTGAGCAGCTATTCTCCATCATGAACTACGTTAAAAACAAACCCAGATGACAGCTTACAGTCCTACGTAAAGATGAAAGTGAGTTCGTACAGCTCCAATTTGCAGACGCTGTGCACATAGGTTCAGGAGCAGGTAAAATAAATGTATATGCAGATGTTTTGCAATTATTTATTTTTCAGTGTTTGGTGATGTAGTGCTTTTTTTCCAATTAACTTTTTGAATTCATGTCAAGGCCCCGCTACACGCTCCGACAGCCCAAAGGCGATATAAGGATGATGGCTCAGGGCATTTTCTGTTTGCTACGTGGATAATATAAGTTCAGCTTTTTTGATACATTTGAAAGAGTTGAACTCAGCGTGTTTCTTTTTTTTGCCATTATTTTTTTTGTTCAAAATGTGTTTATTACATAAATGAAATTTATTTAATGATTTTATTTTTTTCTCTGTAGCACTAAAATACATGTCACAAGAAAGACACAAAATTTGTGTATACAAAGCGTAAAGGTAAAAACAGAAAGAAAAAAAAAACAATATTATCTTCATTGTAGATGTCAAAAAGTATTTGCAGCTCCCATTGTTTTATTTTCTGTGGAAACCGGGTCCAAATTGCTCTTTGGGTGTTAAAGGTTGCTGACCCCTGACTTAGAGTGTCCAGCACTTACATGAAAAATGCTATGGTGGAAAAGACACCACAGGTGTGGAAGGCGTGGTTCATCTGCTCCTGGGTTGGATACGCCACTGCTGCATCAATCATAATCCACCAGCCTGTGAAAAACTGAAAAAAATGAATAAATAAATTACAGAGTAGACATTTGATGTGTCTGAATACAGGAGATGGAGTTCCATTAACTGAATTGCTCAGATTCCAATGTGATGGGAGAAGGTCATGAAAAAGAGGGAATACAGGAGTTGTGTGTGTGTGGACAGTGGTGCTTTTGCAGTGCAGAGACCAGTGTATTAAACTCAAATGTATCACAGACTGGTGCCTAGTCAGGCTGTGCTTGAATTGGGTCTGTCTTTTTCAAAAACTAATTTATGTATCTAGGGTTTGGGAAGGATTTACACAGGTCCAGCATCCATACTTGCATGGTCTCTTGAACTTTGAAACTTTAAAACTTTAGAAAAGACTAATTTCACAGGATTTGTGGCAGATAAATGTATTCACCGCAGTCACTCCTTTCACAGTGATGTAAATGAAAAAAAACTGTGCACATAAGAAAATCCTAAAGATTACAAATGGCACAGCCCTAAAAGCTCCTCTTGATTGACAAGAAGCAACAACAATTTATGTTATACACACATTCTATATACAATATATCACAAACAATATTCCCAGTCAGAAACAGCTTAAAGGAGCTTTCAGACACAATACAACAACAGCCACCTGAACCCACCTATTTTGTGAGTAAAGGTATTGGGAAATGTAGACTTAAAACAAATTAAAGTGAATAAGACTTCATATTTACTTGCAAATCCTTTGCTTGCAGAAATTGCATCAAACCTATAACCCACATCACCAAACTTTTGCATTTTTTAGGATGGGTTTCCAGGTTTTCACTGCAGCCTATTTTAATTTTTTGTTTTGGGTAGTTACTCCCTTGAGTTTTCTCTTTAGTAAGTAAAATGCATGCTCTATAGGGTTTAAGTTTGGAGACTGGTTATTCCAGTTTAAAACCTGAAAGGCCAGAAGAAGCCATGACATTCCACAGATGAACTTGTATGTTTGGGATCATAAGCAGATCCTTCTTTCCTCAAACTTTAGCCTTCACATCAGTTCGGCAAAGGTTCATCTTTGTCTAATCAGTCTATAAAACTTTGTTCCAGAATTTTTAAGGCTCATTTCTGCTGAGTGGTTTGCATCTTCTAGTGTACTTATGAAGTCCTCCAATTTTCTTCTCCTAAATTCATACAAGAAAAAGACATAAATGAAATTTCTAGAACTGCCTTTTTTCACCCGAGAAATATTGCTAAAATTAGGAGCATCCTGTCCCAAAGTGATGTAAAAAAAATAAATTAATTAATTTAAAAAATAGTCCATGCATTTGTTACTTCCAGACTGGATTATTATAGTTCACTACGGATAGGATGTCCCAAAAACGCCTCCATTCCAAAATGTTACACGAGTTCTGACTGGAATTAGCAAGAGATTTCTCCTACATTAGCTTCTCTCCATCAGCTTCCTGTAAAATCCAGAATTGAATTAAAAGATTTTCTCCTCACATTTGCATGGAGTTGAGAGAAGATGAGAGAAGATTTATTTTTCTCGGGAATTAAAACTGAATAGTTCAATAGTTGACCAGATCAAGAACACCACTCAATAAAAAACAATTCTCCAAAGTCCATGAAGACAGGATTTGAATGTGCCAAAAACATGTAATAAAAATGCTTTTTTGAGCAAGAAGAAGTATAATATTTTAAAATGGCCATGTCAATCACATAACTTCAACTGAGTTGCATTTAAGTTGCTGAAGGCAGAACTGAAGGCAGGGGACCTGCAACATATGATTATGTTAATTTGCCCAAATACTTTTAAACCCCACCAAAATGGGGGCCTGTCACTAAAAATACCTGCAATTCTTACACAATTTAACCAATATCTTTGACCAAATCCTTAAATGAGTGTATACTTTAAAAACTTTTTGATCATTTCATTTAAAATCCAGTGTAGTGTTGCACAGACCCAAAATTGTGACATTGTCCAAAGATATACAGACCTGGCTATAAATCAGTGTGTAGGTTTTTCACACTGAGGCAAAGTGTAGGCTCTGCAATGCAAATTAACAAAGTTTAACCTCAACTTCACAATTTTACTGTCTTGTTACTTTACTCATATAAACCCAGCAGCAACGATATTTCTCTAAACATGACACACTTTTCTATCTATGCAAATCTTACAACTACTGTCTCTGTAGGATCACTAACCAGAATTCCAGCCACAATAGAAGCCAGTGTATTCCTCCTCTCCCCCCAGTCAATGCATTCACACTCTGGCCAGCGGAAGTTATCCAGAATGCCAGCCATCTTCAGCACTCTTTTCCTGATCCAATCTTCCTAGTGAACAGTGCTTTGCCTGTGTTAACACCTGCTTCACCTGTAGTTTTCCCACGGGATCAGTGACTCTGGCAGAGATGCCTGTGAAAAATAAAAACATAAAACATTATCTTCCATATTTAAGCACTGACCTGATGTGTATTAGCATGGAAATATGTCTAGGTCTGGTGACTGAATCAGTCTTTTCATCATTATTATTATTCAGTTAGTTTCAGCATCAAATCAATCTAACAAGCAGCTTGTCAAGTCGTCCGCCAAATCAAAGCAACGAAAAACACTTCAAAATGCCTCAGTGTGACACTTGGTAGCCTAACTGTACATTCTGAGTCGCAGATCTGCCAAAGTAGAAGAATGAACCTACTCAGTAGTGTTAATGTTCAGCATCACCCACGTGCATCTACAAATAAACATAATAATGTGATATCTGATCTGCCAGCTTTGTGAAAGCAAACAGAGACAGCTAGCTAATAACTAGGCTAGCTGTAATGTTAGCACAACGTTAGCTAACGTAGTTCCTACGTCTAAGGCTGCAGCTTTAACGTTAACATAAAAAACATCTAAGGGTGAACAACCCTAACCACAAGCAAGTAAATTATAGCCCAAAGTAAAATGTTTGCAAGCAAACAGTATGAAAAGCCCACCTTGTTCAGATCATCAAATCATGTGGTTGCTTTCAGTTTACAAAAACTAGCGTCGGCTCTTCTTCGTTTTCCTGGCAACTTTCAGTCTAGAGGGACATTACCGCCACCAAGTGTCCAGTTACTGCATCCTTACTTTCTCATCAGTCGTGTCTTTAGGAAGATGATTTTTAAAACCGGTATTAGTGCAGAAGATATTTCAATTCGAGTATCTAGGTTATATGGTAAATTCCCTCAGGTCATAGCTTCTCCTTTAATAAATGCCGTGCATGCATGGCTTTGTGTTTAAGCCATACAAAATGACATACTCAGTCTCTGACTGAAGGCATCACAGTTTTGATCCTCAAGATGTTCAACATTGTTGCCACACACTGAGGATGTTCTGGGCTTAAATGGTAATTGGTCTGCCCTTATATAGCGCTTTTCTACCTAACTGATACTCAAAGCGCTTTACCCATTCACATACACACTCACACACCGATGGCAGAACTGCTATGCAGCTGACCCACCAGGGGCAGCTTGGGGTTCAGTATCTTACATTTACATTTTACATTTAGTCATTTAGCAGACACTTTTATCCAAAGCGACTTACAAGTGAGGAACAAGGCAAGCAAACAAAATCTAGGTCAAGGAGAAACAACATCAAAGCAAAGTGCTATCAGAAAGTGTTTCTGTTTCAAGTGATGTGAGAACAAAAGAGTAGAAAAGTATCTTGCCCAAAGACATTTTGGCATGTGACATGGCAACCAGGAATCAAACCACCAATCCTGTGATTGACAGACAACAGCTCTACCTATTGAGCCACAGCCACCCCATTAACGCCTCTAGCATCTGGGGCCTTTCTGTGAGGCTTTCTTCTTACAATCCAGATTCATGCAGTTAGAGTTAGAGTTGACTTTTCCATGGATGCTAGTGCAATTGGCTGTCTGTCTCTTGGTTGACTGATTTTACATTTACTAGACACTTTTATCCAAAGCAACTTACAAGTGTAGGCAGGGTAAACGTAAGGAGGTCTTGCCACTACACTAACCAGCCACCTATACCAGACTGATACACTTGTGACCTGCTCAGAGTGTTCCCTATCTCTCTGAGAGCTGATTTAAATGAGGTAAAACTTTATTACTATGTTAATCCACTGTATTAGATTACATAATATGCAAAATGTTATAAGGCACATGTAATGACTGACTAATGTGCTATTTCAACAGGAAATGTTGTGGTAAACATGGCAGCACTTGGCACAAAACACATAACCAATATATATACTCTTTGCTTGATTAACACAGGCTGCAACATCACAGGTCCCTGAACTTGCACTGAAACCAAGAGGAAATCTGTCTTATGGTCTGACAACTCAAAATTTGTGTGCTGGCAGCAAAAGCAAACCTTTCCCTCAAGCAACAAGATTTGTGGCCAAACTAATTTAGCCTTTCAGTCAGTCACTACATTGCACTACACACAGCTTTTTAAGAGAAATGGCTTCAACCTTGTATCTGGCATGAGCCTGGGTCATTTGCCGATTTATATTACATAGTTTTATAAAAAAAAAAAAAAAAAAAGGCAAGTAAGTGTATAGTGAGCTTTTTTCACAAGGTGATTTCAGGAGCACTTCTTTTACATCACCTGTTGAAAGACTCATTCTTTTTACAGTATTTTTGAGCAGGCCCGTGCTTTTTCTTCCCTGCATTTTGACAAGAGAGGCCCAATGTTATAATAAAAATGGAAATGTTGAGAATAACATTGATATACTAGTTTGGAAATAAAGTAGAAATGAAAAGAACAAAGAAGGAAATGTTATAGAGATATAAAAGTCAAGATTGCAGTTAAACTATCAGCTTTAGTGCGTCTACAAAATGCCACACAGCGCATTAGAACAGTTTGTGGAAGTGACTGAATCTGTTCTTAAATCATCTTGATTTGTTATTTACACAGTTGCTGCACTTTTGCACATTTTTGAAGAACAGCTCTATGGGAAAATTACAGATCTCGCCAATGTATCCATTTGTGCATGTCTAGATGGATGTGTGCATGTAATCTAGATTTAATGAACAGCAGTAGTAGTTTTAAGAACGGTGGAATGCTGCATGTTAAAAAAAGCACAACTGGAAATGTTTAGCCCAGAATTATTGGAAGCATTAATGCTGAATGGATGTATGCTTTGAAGCAGCATATGCTGTCATCCAGGCGTTGTTTTCAGGAAAGGTCTTCCAACTTCCAACTTCCACTGCCACTCACTGTGGTGACATTTGAAACGTTGTGAGATAAAAAAATTTAATAAAGCACCAATCTGTTGAACCACCGAATTTCTATATCAGTAAGAATAAGTAGGAAAGTGCTTTTAAAATCAAAGTAATGGATCTCCTCTTTCTTCTTACAATATTCCAATATTATTCTCACAACACTCACACACTTTAAACTCAGAAACTTAAACTTAATAATGCGAGATTATTCTGACATTTTCAAAATATACTGAGTTTATTTATAAAGTATTTTGACTTTAATGTTGCTATATTATTATTGCATCCTCAGGAAAAAAGCGATTCTGAATATCACTTCTTTATTCTCAGAAAAATCTTTAATCTTTGGACCTTCATATCAGTCAGTGAATCCTATTTTATTTCCCTTATAGCAAGTACAAAACAAAAACTTTAACAGTTATGGATGGACATCCTATTATTAGTTATTGGGACATCCTATTAATAGTGAATTACATTAGTCCAGTCTAGAAGTACCAAATGCATCTAGTTTTTTAGCATCACTTTGAGACAGGATGTTCCTAATTTTAGCATAAATGCTTAGGTGGAAGAAGGCATTTCTTTCTTTTATGTATCATGCAAAGGAGATATTCTGGTCAAAGATAACTCCGAGATTCCTCACTGTATTACTTGAGGTCAAAGTTATCTAGGGTAAAAATATGATTAAACATCATGTCTCAAAAAGAATAATTTCTGTCATGTCTGAATTTAGGAGTAGAAATTAGAGGGCATCCAGGCCTTTATGTCTTTTAAGCATGCTTAAAGTTTGACCAATTGTATTTTGTTTTTTCTGGTTTCTTTTGTGTGCATGAAAGACTCATCATTAAGATGCAGATACTGGAATCTGTCTGACAGATAAGATTCAAACCAGCCCAGTTCTGTTCCTTTAATCCCAATTACATGTTGCAGTGTAATAAAATATTGTGATCTATAGTGTCGAATGCAGGACTAAGATCTAACAAAATGAGTACAGTCTGTTGTCTAATGCTAAGAGAAGATCATTAGTGACCTTTACTGATGCTGTTTCTGTACTAGGATGTAATCTTAATCCTGACTGGGAAATCTATACAGGTACTGTACAGGTGGTCACATAAGTGCTACCTTTTCAAGGATTTGAGAGATAAAGGGCAGATTGAATATTGGTCTTTAATTGGCTTAAAACCCTGTATACAGAGTAGGCGTTTGAAGTACATTTAGTCATTTAGTCATTTAGCAGATGCTTTTATCCAAAGCACTTATTCTTATAAGTGAGGAACCAGGAAAGCAAACAAAATCTAAGTCAAGGAGAAAAAACATCAAAGCAAAGTGCTATCAAAAAAGTGTTTCTGTTTCATGATATGTGAATTCAAGAGAGGAGATAAGTATTTATTTATTTATTTATTTTTTGTGCAAAGGAAGATGCTGAAGAGTTCTGTTTCAGCAGTTTTTAAATATTGAAAGTGAGGTGGCAGAGTGTGCAGAGTTAGGCAGCTCATTTCACCATCGTGGGATCACTGAGCTGAGGAGTTTTCCTTGGTGTCAACAATGTGGTGCTGGTCCCACCAGAGGGAAAAGCCACTGTTAAAGAAGCACTTTTTAGATAATTCTGTTTTACATTGTTTTAGCTCCACCTCTGAGTTGTCACTTTTAGACTGTAGAAAAGTCCACCGCACGAGCTCTGAGATGGCTCTGTTAGGTTACCAGTGACTTACGACAGATGTGCTCCATCTCAATTCTGTATGACCTCAGGTCATGAAAATTGTGGATCTGGATCAGTTAATCTCTTATCTTTATTAACAACAACAGTACAGTTGTGGTCCTAATGCTGCAGATTCATCTGATCATTCTATGACCTCTTTCACATCGTTTTTACAGTCATACATTATTATTATCTTATTATGTCTTTAAATCTCAGAAGAAATGATTGAGTCACAGTAGAATCTTTTCTATTCTCTATTGCAGTGGTGGCTGCCTTAGTGGTTTTATGTGAATCTTGCTGTATGTGGATGCCTCTGAGGACTAATGCAGGGGTAGATAGATGCTGCCTTAACTATAACTATGTACCAACTGGTCGCGGACAAAGATGAGAACCTTAAAGATGACAACTAAACTGAAACCCACATTGAATAAGTTCGAAGTCCCCTGATACTGAAGTGAATACTTGATAATGTGTTATGTGGAGGGAGTTATTTTTGATTAATTGTTTAATTATTTACAACTGAGAGGACAGGACTGACTGTGATGTTGTACTGTTTTGAAGTTTTGTTAGTAGTATGTGTTTGTAGTTACCCCCTGTGTGTCAAGTGGTCTGATCAGCCATCATACATGTTCCCTTGTGTGTACCTTTAGGTAGGTCAGTTGAAGTTAAGTTTGTCTAGTCTACTTTGCTAAGTTTGGTTTCTAAATGTTCTTAAATATGTTGTGTAATTTTCCTTCCACTTTTTTGGATAAAAAAAAACTTTTTTTGAAAATCCACCTGTGCTTCCTCTTGCCTGCCTGCTTGGTCCCTCACATGAGTATTGGTAAACTTGCACCATATTACAGGCAAACCTTACAGCAGGGGTGTCAAACTCATTTTAGCTCAGGGACCGCATACATCGTAATTTGATGTCAAGAGGGCCAGACCATTAAAATCAAAGCATAGCTCATCATCATATCTCATCACAGCTATAAATAACAATAAATTCATGTTTTTCTCCTTTGTTTTAGTGGAAAGAAGTACAATTACTTTAGGATATTTTTTTTATTTAACGAACTATCCTTTTACAAAACATGTTATGAAGAAAGTCAGATTTCTCGAGAAAAATTTACATGTGTGCATTACAACTGATCACAGTGATTGTACAAAAGGCACAAAACACAAAAGTCACAGGTATTTAGATCTGAAACGCCATCCTGAACACTTAGGATTAATCTCTGCAGTACAACTCCCCTCTACATATGTCAGATCAGAAGGGCTGTACATTCTGTATTAGACTGCTGTCACAACACTGCCAGACATATCTTTTGTTTTTGGCAAATGAAAAACAGTGGCTCAAAGAGAGGTCTGTGATCTTAGTCTATCAGAATGACTCAGTGTTTTTCTATCAGGAAGCGCAAGGCTCTCTGTTCCTAGGCAGGAAATTACTTCTTTTGTTGGACTGAAAAGAGAGACAATTTAAGAAATTAGGAATAGCCTAATTGACGTAGCAGCTGCTAACAAATTGTTATGTTTAATCAAGCTCCAAAAATACTTGTTTGTACTCTCTAAAAACCAGATGGAGTGACATCATCACAACATAAGATGCAGGGTTCCTTCTTCCTACTTGACGGAGTTCCTCCAGAATCACAGACTTTCTCTTCTCTTCACTCTGTGACTCGTTATGACAAAGACTAGTTGACCTTTGTGTGTGAAACTAGTGTAGAGCCTGTTTAGCTTGAAGCTGCGCAAATGATTCTGTGCTGTGCTGCCTGAGTCACATACACACCTACTGTGCATCAGCTTGTTCAAGCCCTTCTTTGAAATCGGATGCAGTTCAACTGGTAAAGCTCTTCTGAACACGTTTGACCTTAGACTAGTCTCCACTCCTCCAACTCACAAAGCTGGCAACAACCTGGACCTCATTCTGATCCGAAATTGCACTGTGGAACGAACAAACCTTTAAGGTATCCTGGCAGGGGCATGTCTCTGACTCTCATAACCTCTCCACGTGGCTTTTCTTATCACTGCTATGCAGATGACACACAGCACTTCCTGTTTTTTCCGCCGGATGACTCAGCTGTCTCATCTCGCATCTCTGCCTGTCTCTCTGACATCTCTGCCTGAATGAGAAAAAGACACCTTCAACTCAACATTCCCAAAACTGAACTTCTAGTCTTCCCTGCCAGACCTTCAACACAACACAACATCAACATTAAGATTGGATCTGCGGTGATTGTCCCTACTAAGTCAGCCAGAAACCTGGGGGTCATCATTGACGACCAACTGACCTTCACGGAACACATCGCCACAGTCTCTAGGTCATGTAGATATGCCCTCCACAATATCAGAAAGATCAGACCCTATCTGACAGAGTGCACAACCCAACTCATTGTACAGGCGTTGATCTTATCTTGCCTGGATAACTGCAATGCACTACTGATGGGTTTACCGGCATCCACGAACAAACCCCTCCAGATGATCCAAAATGCAGCAGCACACCTCATTTTTAATCAACCAAAAAGGTCTCATGTCACACCGCTCTTCAGATCTCTGCACTGGCTTCCTGTGGCTGCAAGGATCAAGTTCAAAGCTCTGTCTCCTGCCTACAGAGTGGGTAACTCCACAGCTCCATCTTATTTCAATTCAATCATTCAGGTCTACATCCCCTCCCGTCCACTGCCCTCAACCAGAGAATGTCGTCTGGTGGTACCAGCACCACACAGTCAACACCAAGGAAAACTGTTCAGCGCAGTGATCCCACGAAGGTGGAATGAGCTGCCTATCTCTGCACGCTCAGCCACCTCACTTGCAATCTTTCAAAAACAGCTGAAAACAGAACTCTTCCACATATTCCTTTGCACTTAAAAAAAAAAAAAAAACTTTTCTACCCTTTCATTCTCACATCTCTTGAACAGAGACACTTTTTTGATAGCACTTTGCTTTGATGTTGTATCTTCTTCACTTAGATTTTGTTTGCTTGCCTTGTACCTCACTTGTAAGTCGCTTTGGATAAAAGCGTCTGCTAAATGACTAAATGTAAATGTAAAGCTGGTCTCTCATAGCAGCTGCATTTAAGATTAAAGTTTGGGACAGACAAACTATGAATTCTATGAAATTTTTCTTTTAATATAATTTTTTTTTTTTATTTTAAACTTCTCAGTTCAAGATTTCTTTATGAGCATGGAAGTGATATTTAATTCTGTCAACAACTAGTTTTATATTGAGTCATGAGTATGCAATTGAATTTAATTATAGGTTATGTTTGTTTTTTCCATAAAAGCTCCAATGAACTCATCGACTTGTTTCTCTTGTTTATAATAGATTCAAAAGAAATTGTGTTTACAGGATGGTGGAAAGGGGATGGTGATTTAGTAGCAGAGCTTCTACCCACACACGCTTTGTTTTGTTCTTGTTCTAGCCTGCAGGTACGTAGTGAGGAAGATCCAGGCTGCAGGGAGAGAGTCGGAGAAAGCAAACACAACAGCGTGTAACCAGAAGAAAGTAGGGTTTTGTACAAGTAGCTGAAAAGCCAATAAAAATAGTAGGCTTAGCATTGTGGATAGCTTACGCAGATTACTGTCTTGTGATTCAATGCACAATACCTGAAGCAGTTAGTTTAAAAAAATGACAAGAAGACTGTTTTCACTGTGTGAGGATATGAAAGTGAAACTTTTAGAAAAACATTCAGCATTATTTCTGTTTTTGTATACATAAAGCCATTGAAAGTTATTCAGACTGTTGCAGCCTGTGTTAATCAACAATGAAAACTGGTGAAATTTAGCTCTGAAGAAAATGGGAAGGAGTCTTTTACATTTACATTTAGCTATTTGGCAGACACTTTTATCCAAAGTGACTTACAAGTGAGATACAAAGCAAGCAAATATCTAAGTCAAGGAGGCAAACTTGTAAGTAAAGTGCTTAAGAAAGAGCTACTTCAGTTTCATAGGGTAAGTGCAGAGAAGAGTTCAGAAAAGTTCTGTTTTCAGCAAAAAAAATTGAGAGTGAGGCAGCTAAGTGTCCACCATTGCAGAACAACAGAGAAGAAAATTTTGCCTGGGATCTTTTGAGGTGAGGTGGGGGGACTACAAGACGTTCACTTGCAGAGCACAGAGAGCAGGAGAGATTGTAGACCAGGATGAGGGAGTTCAGGTAAGCGGGTGAGTTGACCATTTTGTAGGCAAGGGTCAGGGCTTTGAACCTGATGCGGGCAGGTACAGGAAGCGAGTGCAGAGATCTGAAAAAGTGCAACGTGTCCTTTTTGGCTAATCAAAAATTAGCATTTTTGATCATCTGGAGGGGTTTGATGGTGCAGCTGGTAAGTAATACATTTTAGTAGTCAAGCCGATATATGACCAGAGCCTGCACCATGAGTTGTGTTGTATTGTTTGAAAGGTAGAGTCTGATCTTTCTGATTGACTGATTGAAAAGGGCAAATCTGCATGCCCTTGAGACAGAAGAGATGTGGTCAGGAAAGCTCAGCTGATGATCAATGATCCCGCCCAGGTTTCTGGCAGACAGTGTGGACAATCACTGTAGACGCTGTGTTGATGCTGATGTCTTTTTTTTAATTAAGGTCTGCCTGGTAAGACAAGAACTGAACCCTGTGGCATGCCAGTGGAGAGGCAATGAGAGTTTGAAACCTGCCCCTGCCAAGATACCTTGAAGGTACCAGGTTACAAACAAGTAGAACTTAAGTGAGGCCAAAGCTGTCCCAGTGATGCCCAAATTAGAAAGTGTAGAAAGGAGGATCGGGTGGTTAACTCTGTCAAAGGCTGCAGATAGATCATGTAGACTTAAGACAGAAGATGCAGCTTTTGCACAGATTTCACAACCTTCAGGAGTGCCTTTTCTGTGGAATGACCACTATTGAAGCCAGACTGGTTGACATCAAGGAGGTCGCTCCAAGAAAGGAAGTCAGTGAGTTGATTAAAGACTGCTCGTTTCAGGGTCTTGGGCAGGAATGGTAGAAGGGAGATAGGTCTGTAACTCTTGTAGAAGAAATTTAACATTGTGACTGTTTAATGTTTTGTGCTGACTCAGCTGAACTCTAAAACATGTGTTTCTTTATCTATACAACTGAGTGTTCAGAAAACTTAGGATGCTCAGTGAACCCAGATAAGTGTTGACAGCATCACTTAAGAACAATACCCAATTGTCTTGTTAAGATCATATGATGATCTTTTCCTGATGAGGTCTGAGTAAGCGTAAAATTAGTAAATCCGATTGGTAGAAAGTCTGTTTACGCCTCCAAGAACACATAGAAAAAGAAGCATGTGGACATAGAGATTCAGAGTTGTCATGTACCACACGTTATGTGTACAGCTCTCCCCAGGTGACGAATAAAACGACAAAGACAAACAGACTTTTCTCTCATCATTCCTTTTTTGGATGAGGATCAGCATGAATTTCAAAATTTCCTCCACACTCTCTAGATGGGAGGGGTTAAGAGTCAGTTTCTTAAGGAGTAGGGTGATCTGGGCCTGCTTAAATGAGGTGGGAAGGTGCATGTTGTAAGAGAGTCTGTAGACATATTGAAGACACGTTTCATAGTCAGTGAATCAGTGACACATCAAACAAATATATTTTTAACTAACATGGATTTTGATTTTGGATCCCTGACATGTTATTTTCATCCATCCTGTTTCATTCTCCTTCTGTGTCCCCTATTTGTGCACATTTTGTGTCACACTGTTGACAATAAGTCAGCCCCTGTATATTAGTATGCACTGTTGCATTGTTCCCAGCAGGTGGGTAAGTACTGTACGGTCAGAGTGTTTTGCTTCAAAGCACCAAATGTGAGCACAGCATGTCTTTGATCAACAGCACAGTGCGAAAAGCTCACTAAAGTGACATGCATATGTATGTGTGTGTGCATGTGTTATTTCCCTTAAATGAATCGCAACCAAGCAACTATAATCCTGTGTGATCCATTTACTGACTCTTCATCAGCATCTCTGAACGCTTTATAGAGAACTTCTGAAGCAGTCCTGTTGATGTGTCATATCCAGTACTGCTGATAATTAGTTTAGTTTCACCAAAAAATAATACACCCTCACTTGCAGACTACTAAGGCTTTGGTCTTCCCCTAAAAGAGTTCTGGAGAAACTGATCAGAAAACAAGGAAATAATGAGATCAAAAGGCAGCACTGACTGGCTGAAACAGAATTCTGTCTGTGGACGACACAAACACAGACAACCATAAATGCTCTTTTATTATTTAAAGGATAAAGCTGGCATGATTTTATATGTATATGCAGTGTGGCTCATTAGTGAAATATCCATCCAAACATAACACTTTTTCAGAAAATCAGCAAAAGAAACTATAAAAGTGCAATTGTGTCCACTAATGTTATGTAAAGTAGTATACATCACAATGAATTGCTGGTGCTTCTTCTCTATCTAGGTGTCATTTAACCATTGTTGAAGAAGAGGATGTATTTAAATGAGCACCTGGTAAATCCCCCAAACCTCCACTCCACCACAAAAGACAGCAAATATTTTTCTTTATTCATGAATCACTTTGAAAAACGTTACAATCTCTCCATTGCTCCAACTTGTCTCTTCGGGGGATGACAAGTGTCTGAGAACTTCTCATCCACATGCTTCATGTACAACAGCATTTATACACCTAAGACCTGATTTGCTGAGATCCTAAATATTACATAGTAAATTACATGTTCAGTTTCAAAATTTGCATGTTTTGTTGGTGTGCGTGTTTATCTAAATGCTATTTTAGCACATAAGTAATTAGTTTGTATTTAACTTTACGGTCACTGTGCAGAGAAAATATACAGAATCAGTCAAATGCGGTCGACATCTAACCAGAAGTGCAAAGAGACAATATTATTTGGGATTAACATTTAGTCATTTGGCAGAAGCTTTTATCAAAAGCAACATACAAGTGAGGTACAAAGCAAAAAATCAAGCAAGATAATGTAGTAGGTCTAAATTAAATGAGATATTACAGTACTATAATATTTATAAATATACATTATATAAATTATATAATAATTACAGTGTATGTGTGCTGTGGAGAATGGGATTTGATCCTCAGTCCCTCCTCCACAAGTGTCCTTTGACATGGGCAAGACAAGATATTTTTTGCATCATCTGCTCAATGTAAATGAAATGCAGTGGCTCTGTAAAGGGTTTGGAAATTTGGTTTAGAGGGGTGAATACCTGAACCTAACCTTACAGAACCCTGCTAAACAGGAACAATTACATGGAGCTGAAATGTTTCACTTGTAAATATTTTGAACCTAAAACACTGACTACATGAATCTATGATACTCTTTCATTTAATTTACTGTGCTATTACAAATGATAATTTGGCTATGCTGTATCAAGTTTAGGTTGGGTTAAAACAGAAAAACATGGCCTCATCCAAGAGCAAATATTACCAATTATATTGGGATAGTATAAGTAAACAGTAATATGAACATAGGTAGTAAGCATCCAACCTGGGTTTTGACAGGAATGACTAAAAGTCTGGTGTTACCTTTTTAACTGCATATGTGCAGTGCTAGATTGGTGTAGCTAAAGGACACTGACCATTGTTTCTGTAAACTCTCACAGGCCTATAAGATGAGACTAAACCTAACTCCTTATTCCTAATACTAAACCAAAACCCACAAATTGGACCCAGGGCATGTCGACATCTTGTGGTTGTCTTTTCTGTCAGATTTATCGACTGCTCCTTCTTTTTCATACGGTAGGCGTAATGCATCCGTTGCTCATACTGACGCTGACTTGTTTTTCTCGTGTTGAGTGTACATTAACTTTAGCCTTTTAACTTGTTTTAACGCTAAATATTTAGTTTTATTATACAGCTACTGAAGTAACAGTTGTAACAAAGACTTGTGTTGCTCAAACACCTGTTTATAATACTGTTAAATTCAAAACAATCTTGAAACTTGACTCTGCAACACAGAAAAAAAGTCAGATAATCAGGCCAGCTGGGTGATGGTTCGTAGGAAGAATAACCCTAGGCACTAGACATTCGACTATGGTTCACAACAACCAGGTTCACGCTTCTAACAGATTTTCTCCACTACCACTAACTAAACCTACTCTGATAATTGGCAGTTCTATATTGAGAAACATGAAGTTAGAGACTCCAGCGGCCATAGCCAAATCTATCCCAGGGCCACAACATGGGACGTTGAATCCTATTTAACACTCCTGTGTATGAATAAATGGAAATACAGTAAGGTGATAATTCACACAGGAGTTTATGCCAATTGGAAGTCACTAAAATTAATGTGGAATTGGTGTATAAGCTTGCTACAACAATGTCGAATTCTGTAGTTTTCTCTGGACCTCTTCCCATTCTGACCAGTGGTGACATGTTTAGCTACATATCATCATTTATCCACTGGCTGTCTAAGTGGTGTCCCACAAACAACGTGGGCTACATAGACAATTGGAAACATTTTGGGGAAAACCTGGGATGATTAGAAGAGATGGCATCCATCTCACTTTAGTTTATTAGACAACCTAAACCCTGACATCTCAGAGTGGAGCCCAGGACACAGAGACACATTCTTACACAGCTCTCTGCAGTTATCTAACAGCCATCACTCTCCCAAAACTCCCAAAACCCCATAAACAGTGTTTATGTGCTCCCTGACTGTGAAATATTAATCTCTCTCGGCTAAATCCCTGTTAGTAAATGATTTGATAAGTGAATATCAAATGGATTTATTTTGTCTATATTTGTTTGAGTGCAGTTACTGGCCCTGCCAACCTGCCCAGTGTTTTTGCTGACTGTTGTTTTTTGTCGCTTGCTGTTCTTTTCTTTCTCCTCTTTCCACTCACACCAACCGGTTGAGGCAGACAGACGCCCACCACTGTTGCCTAGTGCTTGCTCAAGTGGGGTTGTTGGGTTTTCTATTTAATTCAGTGTATTTTGAGGGGTCTTAAACCTTACACTGTAAAGTGCCTTGAGATGGCTTCGCTCATCGATCGCTACATAAAAATATTGAAAAAAAAGTACTTTTATCAGTTTTTAATGAATTTAGGAGGTAAAAATAACTTAAGCTAATCATCAGTCCGTTGTTGCCTCTGTCTCTGTCTACAGCAAAGAAGAATGCCAGCATGAGTGCAAAGCCAGCCTTACTTCCCCAAACAACAGAGGCAGTCAATGCAGACAGAACCGTGCAGATCCTAAAAATAAACTAAGAGCTGGACAGTGGTGTGGAAGTTCCATAGTAACATAGTGGCTGATGCTTGACACCGGTTTTAAGTGTTATACATAATCAAAATTGATGTGAGGATTTGGGGACTTTACAAATGTCATGGAGGGCTGTGCGGCCCTCCAAAGAAATGCCACCCCACACCATTGCTGACCCACTGCCAAACCAGTCATGCTGGAGGATGTTGCAGGCAGCAGAATGTTCTCCGGGGTGTCTCCAGACTCTGTCACGTCTGTCATGTGCTCAGTGTGAACCTGCTTTCATCTGTGAAGAGCACAGGGCGCCAGTGGCGACTGTGCCAATCTTGGTGTTCTCTGACAAATGCCAAACGTCCTGCACAGTGTTGGGCTGTAAGCACAACCCCCACCTGTGGACGTTGGGCCCTCATACCACCCTCATGGAGTCTGTTTCTGACCATTTGAGCAGACACATGCACATTTGTGGCCTGCTGGAGGTCATTTTGCAGGGCTCTGGCAATGTTCCTCCTGTTCCTCCTTGCACAAAGGTGGAGGTAGCGGCCCTGCTGATGGGTGGTTGCTCTCCTACGGCCTCCTCCACGTCTCCTGATGTACTGGCCTGTCTCCTGGTAGCACCTCAATGCTCTGGACACTACGCTGACAGACACAGCAAAACTTCTTGCCCCAGCTCGCATTGATGTGCCATCTTGGATGAGCTGCACTACCTTAGCCACTTGTGTGGGCTGTAGACTACGTCTAATGCTACCACTAGAGTGAAAGAACCACTAGCATTCAAAAGTGACCAAAACATCAGCCAGAAAGCATAGGAACTGAGAAGTGATCTGTGGTCACTACCTGCAGAACCACTCCTTTATGTGTGATGTGAAACTGATTGTCAATCAGTGTTGTAGGAGAAAAGAGCAACTTCAGTATGAAAGAAGATAGGAGACATTAGACAGGACAAGGGTTCATAGATAGGACATGGGTAGGAAAGGAGTTCGGGGTCATAAGGTCACGAGTAAAAAAACACAGACTTGTAGTGGGAATTTATGGTCTAAAGATTTAGCCTATATGTAGAAGAATTTATGTCTTTAGTGCCTTAGGAATGTTATGTGGAGGGAGACCTAAGAAGTATAAGTATGAGGGTTAGAGAGAGGTAGAGCAGAAGACATACATGATTGTGGTGTTTTCTCCATGCCGCCATGTACGCATTAAACTGAGATGGTTCATCACATTGAGTCCTTCCTTGAAGTCTATGAAGATTGAGCAATATTTAGAGGAAGAGGAAAATTTTCATGCTGCTGATCGACGCCTGAGTCCAGACTGAAGGTTACTAGGGGCCCAGGGAAAGTTCCGCTCCGACAAACGGAGGACTGGATTCCCACCTGACGTTGGGACAGGCGGCGGACAGCAGATGTTTCATCCAAACTGAGTGAGTACAGCGTTATGAACTATTTCTTTTAATAGTGATTACCTAGGTTAGGCAAGTCGATAAATCCTGTGTGGTCCGATTACTGATATTTATGTGTTGAAATGGTCGATAAATCCTGTGTGGTACGACAGATAGGCCTATTACTGTGTGGAAACTAATCATGTAAATCCTTTGTGGTCTTGATTGACGGATATTCTACGGATCCTGTGTGGAAAGAATATCGTTTTGGTTCGTAGTAGATCCAGTGGGGTCCGAACTGAGTTTTGTAAGAAAAAGGAAAAGTAAAGAAAAAAGGAGACTATATACGCATTATATATATATAATATATATATATACGCACACAGTTTGCGCATCTTGTGCATTCTATAGGACAGTCTCAGATTGTCTGACTGGGAAGTCGTCCAGTGTTAGTGTATGTGTGATAAGATTTGACCATACGATGAGATGGGAAAATCAGTGTGAATGAATGAAATAGTGTGTGACTGATAAGCCCATTGAATGTTTAAGCACCAGTCCAAGTGAATCTAGGACATGGGAAACAAAACAGGGAAATTAGAGCAATTATCTGACCCTCTTAAGGGCCCTGCTAAATTAATGGCAGATGAATGGGGAAAAGATGCAGTTGAAGATGTTCCACTTTGGCACTATATCACACAAGGGGTATTTCCTTTACAAGGCACATTAAGTGTAGATGGTTTAAAACGTTGCAGAATAATATTAGAAGAGAAAGAAGAGGAAGTGAAGAAGAAGGGAAAGAAAGTAGGGAAAGGTAATATAAAGTGTCATGTTTTCCAGAAATGGGAAAGAGAGGCAGACATAAAGGCAGAAAAAACTGCTGCTGGAGTGATGTTAAAAATGGAAGAGTTAAGCATAGAGGAGAAAAAGAAGGATAAACATAAACGCAGGGACAGAGATAAGGTCCTGCCCCCTCCATATGCTGTCTCCACACCAGGTGCCCCTCCTCCATCAGGAATGCATCCTCCTCAGGCTCAGGCTGGAGCCTCTGCAAGTGGCTATGCACAGAAGGATTCAGAAGAGGAGGAGGAAAGTGAGAAACTCTACCCTGACCTCTCTACTGTTTTAAATACTCCAGAAGCATCTAAAGTACAGATAAAGAAAAAGTCCAGCACTTTGTCTGATTCTACTAGTAAACCTCTGTCTCCTCTAGCAGTCTCATTTGAATATTGGCTCAGGAGCCAGGGTGACAGAAAAGAAATCAATCAATTGCCTATGATGGTTTTCCCTAACCCACAACCTATGCCTCAAAATGCTCAAGCACAAGCTAACTGGGATCCAGAGGTATTTGTCTACAGACCTTGGCAACCAGACGAGCTGAAGGAAGTGGCTGAGGAGTTACCTGATCCTCAAAAGACTGGTGGGGAAAAATGGGTCACAGCAATGCAGCAATTACTGGCTATGTATAACCCAACATTACAGGAAGTGGAAGATGTGTGTGTCGCAGGTTTTTCAAGCTTCGATGGGCCAACATCAGACCTGCTAACTGGTCCACTACTGCACCTGTTGGTTCACCAGCATTCAGCACCATGATGGACACACTGTATGATGCTGTGAAGGTTGCCTTCCCTTTGAGAGTCTGCTGGCCTGAGATTCACAACACCAAGCAGAAGGAAGGTGAGTCAGCTACTGACTATCGTACCCGTATGGAAAGTGCCTGAAAACTGCCCTGGTGAATGGTCTTCATCCTGATCTGAAGAGCCGTGTCATGATGTCATGCGTAGGCTGGGAAACAGAGACTTTGGCAACTGTGTGGACACATGTCTTACATGCTGAGAGAAACAAGGTGGACTATGACAACAAACAGGTAAAGAAACTCCAAACAGCTCAGTTGATGTTCTATCAGCAGGGTAGTGGGAAAAGTCCTGGACATAGACCACTACAACACAGCAGTGCCAGAGGAAGAAACAGAGGAAGAGGGCAGTCAGGGCCGTATAACAGGCTGCATGGACGGAACCAGATGGATAATCAGAACAACTTGCGATGTTACACCTGTGGAGGTTTTGGACACATGTCCCGAGTCTGTCCAACAAACAGAGGAAATGCTCAACAAGAAGAGAGCAACAGAGAGGGATCTTGGCCATATGCACCTCCCCAGGGCATTGCAGTTCACTCACCAGGATTCTAGGCACCTCAGCAATAGGAAGCAGTGGGGGCAGGTCAGAGCAGTAAGCAGCATGTTGACACACTTACAGACACAGTTCTTAATGACACCCCAACTATTACATATAGTCAGTATTTACAGTTAACATCTAATTATAAAACACCACCTAGATTAAACCTCACTATACAAGGGAAAAGTGTGATGTTCCTTGTAGATTCAGGCGCAGAAATTTCTGTCATTCAATCTAAAATATTTCCTAGTGCTCCAAAAACAACAAATTATCTTAAAACAATAGGAGCATCAGGGGTTCCTGGATTTGAACCACTATCTGAGCCTTTAACTGTCTGTTTTAGAGATTACATAGGTGAACATGTATTCCTCATATCTGATGTTTGTCCTGTTAACTTGATGGGTCGTGATCTCATGTGTGCATTAAGTCTTGAGGTTCAGTGTGAACCTACTGGAATTAAAGTAACATGTGCAACTGCGGGTCTATATCCCATCTGTTTATCAGCAGTTCATAGTTCAGAAACAGACATAACACTTATGACACTGACATTAGAAGATGAAGCTCTGCTTTCATCAGTACCGGACAAATTGTGGGCTACAAGCAAATTTGATTTTGGAGATATGAAGGGTGCAACTCCTGTTGTTGTACAGCCAAAATCTAGTTTTTGACCATGTAAGCAACAATATCCACTGAGTCCTGAAGCTGTTGAAGGCATTGCTCCTGTTACAATTCCTCTCTCTGCCCCTGTCTGTTGGTTTGGTTTTGTTTGTTCTGTCTCACTCTCCTGCCACACACCCTTATATGGACTTCCTCATCCCCCACTCTCCACACTCTGGACTAATTACAGACTCGATTCACCTGTTACTCCCTCTGTTTTAAAAGCACCCCTCAGTCCTCAGTTCGGTGCTGGTTTGTCGCACATTGACTTTCGTGCTCACACTTCTGCTTATTCATTCATGCTGCACACTACTCCTCCACATCTCTGGTTGGTCTGTTCGTTCGTTCGTTTGTTTGTCTGTGAGGCACCTGTCTGTTTTTGGTTTGTGGGTTTTGAATTGTTTGGTCTGCGTTTATGCAGCATTTTTAGTTGATACTTTGTCCTGTTAGTTTTGTATGTTTGTTCCTGTTTGCCTGCCTTGCGCAGTGATTTTGGTTTGTCACTTTGTACATTTAGTTTGTTAGTTTCATGTCCGCATTAGTGCGTGGTTTTTTGTTGGCACTTTGTATGTTTGGCTAGGGTTTTGTTTGTACTTTGTAGCACCGTGTGTTCGGGTCTCTTTCTTTTGATACTTTGTTAGTGTTTGTTAGTTCCCTGTGTCCCCTGCCCTTTTGTTAATAAATATCCTTTTGTTCATACCCGTTTGGTCCTCGTCCGTCCCAGTTTGTAACAGCTCCTGTCATCCAATCACTGATAGATAAAGGTGCTATAGTGGAATGTCCCCATTCACCATGCAACACTCCCATCTTGCCTGTAAAGAAACCAAATGGGGGGCTGGAGGCCAGTTCAAGATCTTAGGGCTGTGAATGAAGCAGTTCACCATCCGGCTCCAACAGTGCCGAATGTAACCACACTGATGTGTCAGGTTCCAGGGAATGCCTGTTGGTTTTCTGTTGTTGATTTGGCAAATGCATATTTCAGTATTCCTGTTAATCCTGATTCACAATTCTGGTTTGCTTTCACTTTCAATGGTAAACATTATACTTGGACGCGGCTAGCCCAGGGATTTTCTTCTAGTCCCACCTTGTTTGCAACGGCGGTGGCAGAAAATCTCTCACACTGGGTGCCACCATGTAAGAGTACATTAATCAGTTATGTGGATGATCTCTTACTATGTTCAACATCGAAGCATGCATGTGAAACTGACACTGTGTCTTTACTTTGTTTTCTGGCAGAAAACGGCCACAAGGTTGCGAAAGACAAATTACAATTTGTCTTGCAATCTGTGCGCTATTTTGGCCATACTATAACTTCCGGAGGGTTGCAAATTGGGTCCTGAACGCATCCAGGCAATTTTGGATGTGCCAAAACCAAAGAATAAAAAACAAATGATGTCTTTTTTAGGTCTAGTAGGCTATTGCCGTCCATGGATTAAAAATTATGCGGAGATCTCCCAACCCCTGTATGACATCACATATGGGGGAAAACATATGGCCACGACTGACATTCTGACTTGGACTACAGAAGCAGAGACTGCTTTTACTGACTTAAAACAAGCTCTTGCAAGCACACCGTGCTTAGGACTTCCAGACCATACAAAACCGTTTAATCTTTTTGTGTCTGAACGTGATGGATTTATGTCAGCTGTTCTTACGCAGCTCCATGGTGACAAACAGAGACCTGTGGGTTATTATTCCAAATGCCTCTCAACTACAGAGAGAGGAATGGTTGCATGTTTGAGAGCAGTAGCGGCTGCTACTGAAGCTGTCTTGGCTACAACAGACATTGTTGCTATGTGTCCTCTCATAGTTCATGTTCCACATGCAGTGCACTCCCTTATTCTTCAAGCAAAAACAGCTCATCTTTCACCAGCTAGGCTATTGCATTGGCAAAATGTCTTACTAACCATGTCTCATGTCACTCTTAAAAGGTGCACTGTTCTTAATCCGTCAACTTTACTCCCTACAGCTGAAGATGGAGAACCACACTCATGCTTGGAAGTGGAAATGACATCAACTCCACGTGATAAGCTGTTTGATACACCTTTGTGTAATCCTGACTGTGTGTTTTTTGTGGATGGATCTGCAATGAGAAATCCTTCAGATGGCTTGCCTTGTGTTGCTTATGCTATCTGTAGCGACATTGATGTGCTTGGAAGTGCCAGATTACCTGTTAATTTGTCTGCTCAAGCTGCAGAATTGTTTGCTTTAACCCGTGCTTTCATTCTAGGAGCAGGGAAAAACATCACAGTTTACACTGATTCACAATATGCTTTTAATGTGTGTTATAACTTCTATGCTTTGTGGAAAAATCAAGGTTTTCTAACTTCTACGGGTAAACCTATTGCTCATAGGATTCTCATTATTAACCTTCTGAATGCATTACTGCTTCCTGCATCAGTAGCAGTATGTAAGTGTCAAGCACACACAAATGCTAAAGATCTAGTGTGACGTGGAAATGTTGTGGCGGATGCAGCTGCAAAAGCAGCATCACTCTCTCCTGTCTCCCCAATTCTGCAAGTGCCCGTTTCTGTCCAGGATGATGTTTTTTCCCTTAATGATGTCTCCTTGTTGCAAGCGGGGACTGATGCTGGCGAACAAGCTTCTTGGACAAGGAAGGGTTGCAAAAAACTTTCCTCAGGTGTCTGGGTGAATCCAGAGGGTCTCCCAGTACTACCGAGATCCATTTTTCCTTTCTTAGCAAAGTTGACTCATGGTCCCGATCATTTGTCAAAAGGGGGGATGATAGATATTGTAAATAGACTGTGGTATGCACCAGGTTTTTCGGTTTTTGCTGATAATTTTTGTAGGAAATGTGTAATTTGTGCTACTAACAACATTGGTAGAACTAAAGAGATGTCTTTTTCAGCACATCCAAAACCTGAAGGTCCTTTTGAGCATTTAATGATGGATTTCATTGAGTTAACACCATGTTCTGGCTACAAATATTGCCTAGTGATAATAGATATGTTTTCAAAGTGGATTGAATGTTTTCCATGTAAAAATGCTCAGCTATTTCAGTAGCAAAGGCATTGCTAAGGGAGTATATCCCTCGATGGGGTCTACCCTCACGTTTAAGCAGTGACAATGGCTCACATTTTGTGAATAATGTCATACAGAGCCTGTCAGAAAGTCTTCAGATAAATCTGAAAACACACTGTGCCTACCATCCAGCTAGTGGTGGTGCAGTAGAAAGAGCAAATCAGACTCTTAAAACCAAACTGACAAAACTGATGGCTGAAACACAGTTATCGTGGGTTAAAAGTTTACCCTTGGCATTAATGTTTATGAGGGGTCGCCCACATAAAGCAACAGGACTCTCTCCATATGAAATAATCAGTGGTCGACCTATGAGAATGACTAATACACCGTTTCCCCAAAATAGGTTGACTTTGGCAGGCATGGATGATGACATGGTAAACTACTGTTGTGCTCTAAACCATGCTCTAAAGCTTATATTTCCTAAGGTCAAAGCTGCCCTTCCTGAGCCTGCAGTAGGGCAACTCCACAACATCCAGCCAGGGGACTGGATTGTAGTGAAAGATCTGAGAAGGAAGCATTGGCACCAGCCTCGGTGGAGAGGACCATATCAAGTGTTGCTGACCACGCCAACTGTGGTCCGGGTAGCAGAGAGAGATACATGGATTCATGCATCTCACTGCAAACCATTTCCACACGATGCCTCGAACACGATGGTGGCCGGGAGCGGAAAGGAGGCTGTGCTGGAGGATTGTGACAGCACAGCCTCCAGGTATTCTTACATTCAGTGGCAGAAAACTAAGTTGTATAGACCAAATTCCAATGTATTAGCCATCCAAGGACCACCTGCAAATTGGCATTCAATGTTTGAATTTGAAACAAGACCATGTCCCTGTTTAGATCCTGTTATTAGTCTAGTACAGTCTTTTTCAAGGTATAAAGAGATGAGTGCTACCTTAAGAAAATACTGTAAGTTTTCTCATCACATGTGGTATGAGGCACATCCAAATGCTCAGAATCATTCGAAAGATCAGGAATACATTTATCTAACTTGTGTAGATTGGTTTTGTGACCACATGTTGCCTGCTCCACTCCCTCTAAACTCTACTCAAGCTGATCCTGTAGAAACTCCTATTCAGGAGGCAAACATTACACACTCCACATGTTTATGTTCAAACGGTGATGGACAATTTATGGGTTTGTCAAGATGTGAGAAACCTGTTGCTGGTCTGACAACCAAGATAACTGTTTCAACTTCTAGACCAGTAAACATCACCTTCAAAGATGGACAGATAGTCTCTGTACATAATTCTCCTCATGCTCCTGCATATAAGGGTATATCACCTATTGAAAATTTCTATTGGTTTTGCGGAGCTCAAGCATTTTTATTCTTGCCATCAGATTGGTCAGGATGTTGTTATTTTGTCAACCTGACAATAGTGAATTTAGCCTTAGTTCCAGTAAACATAGAAAATACTATGAACCATGTTCACAAAAGAGAAATGGCACAATTCGCGAACATTGACTCATATCATTGGCGTGTTTCTTTGGGTGAAAAATTGGGTATTGGTCTATTTCCATGGTATGGGGTTACATTTTTAGCTGACCACATTGATAATATTACATATTCGATGTCAGCTTTTGCAAATGAAACCATAAAAGCATTCCATTATTTGGCTGCTAATGATAAATCACACAGATTAACATTACTAAAGCACGAGATGGCCCTTGACTACCTCTTAGCTAAAACTGGGGGTATATGCCTAACGTTAAACTTAACAGGAGAGGCATCTGTGACTCTCATTCCTGATAACACTGATAATATCACTAGTGTAATCACAGCACTAGAAAAGATCCGAGCTGCTTTTGGTCCTTCTGAATCTGCAGGTTTTAGTTTTAACAAATGGCTCATAGACAATTTTGGTCCTTGGGGTGCTGGAATTGTGCAACTATTAATTCCTGTTTTTGTTGTGTTTGGACTTATGATGTGTTTTTGTACTTGTTCACTCACTTGCATGCGAGCTCTTATATATAAATGGATAGGAGGAATTCTTGGTCAAGAGCAAACATCACTCTATGTAAAAGTACCAACCAACTCCACAGATACTAATGCATTAAACATCAATGCTGTGTCTGAATGGGCCCCGGGAAACCCATTTAGTGAAAGTGACATAGAGGAATGAATGCTAAGTTTTTATTTTGGGTTTATATTATTCTGATCATTATATTGTATCACTTTATTTTGTGTTCATTTATATTTTTTGTTCATTCTTATTACATTATAAGCTGTATGGTTACTTGCTTGTGTTAGGTGGAAGTTGCTCTTTGTGTTGACACTTTGTGTCAAAAGGGAGGAAATGTAGGAGAAAAGAGCAACTTCAGTATGAAAGAAGATAGGAGACATTAGACAGGACAAGGGTTCATAGATAGGACATGGGTAGGAAAGGAGTTCGGGGTCATAAGGTCACAAGTAAAAAAACACAGACTTGTAGTGGGAATTTATGGTATAAACATTTAGCCTATATGTAGAAGAATTTATGTCTTTAGTGCCTCAGGAATGTTATGTGGAGGGAGACCTAAGAAGTATAAATATGAGGGTTAGAGAGAGGTAGAGCAGAAGACATACATGATTGTGGTGTTTTCTCCATGCCGGCATGTACGCATTAAACTGAGATGGTTCATCACACTGAGTCCTTCCTTGAAGTCTACTAAGATTGAGCAATATTTAGAGGAAGAGGAAAATTTTCCACTACAGTGTTTATATATATATATATATATATATATATATATATATATATATACAGAATATGGAAGATGAATGACAATGGGTCAATAATTATAGTCCATGGTGGAATGACAGCAATTATAAGGCATAAACTGTCAGTTCCCCTACCCCTTACAGAGGGGGGATGACCTGTACAGACCCCCCACCCCCAGAGTAGAGCCAGCCCTCCGGATCAGTTTGTACAGCCTGTTAGTGTCTGCCACCTTCATGTTGCTGACCCAGCAGACCACAGCATAGAAGAGGACACTGGCCACCCCAGTCTCTTAAAACATTCACAGCATGGTGCTGCAGATGTTAAAGGACCTGAGTCTCCTTAGAAAGTGCATCCAGCTCTGAGCTTTTTTGTACAATGCTGCTGAGTTCTTAGTCCAGTCCAGTTTGCTGTCCAAGTACACTCCCAGGTATTTGTACTCAGATATGGCTTCCACCTCCTTCCCCTGTATAAAGAGAGGTATACTGGCAGTTGTAGGATGTATTAAGAGTGGAGATGTCACAGAGAACTTCTGAAGATGGTAGGACCATACCTAAAGTCTGAGCTGTTCTCAGACTGTTGTTTGGAAAGCAGCAAATGTTTTTTGTAGGTACGTGGATGTCCACACAGAAATTGATATAGTGATGCAGTCCGTCAGTCCATCACCATGAGGTTCACACAGAGTCTTCCAATCTGTCTCTTCAAGGCAACCCTGCAGGGCATGACTGTCATAAACAGAGACATGGCTTCGCTCTGGTCTTTCGGATAAGTGAAAGTAAGTTACTTATCTACACAAAAGTAATAAAAAAAAATTTTTTTTAAATAAAGAAAAGACATCACAAGGAAGAGAACAACTGTACTCAGCGCACTACAAAATTTTGTAATTGTGCTTATAAAGACCTTAAAAGCACATATCAAGTTCAAAGCTCTGTCTCTTGCCTACAGAGTGGTCAACTCCACAGCTCCACCTTATCTCAGTTCAATCATTCAAGTCTACATCCCCTCCCATCCACTGCGCTCAACCGGTGAACGACGTCTGGTGGTACCAGCACCACACAGTCGACACCAAGGAAAACTCTTCCGCTCAGTGATCCCACGCTGGTGTAATGAGCTGCCTAACTCTGCACGCTCAGTCACCTCACTTTCAATATTTAAAAAACTGCTGAAACAGAACTCTTCTGCATCTTCCTTTGCACTTAAAAAAACAAACAAACAAAAAAAAACAACATTTTTCTGCTTTCCATACTCACATCTCTTGAAACAGAAACACTTTTTTCATAGCGCTTTGCTTTGATGTTTTTTCTCCTTGACTTAGATTTTGTTTGCTTGCCTTGTTCCTTACTTGTAAGTCGCTTTGGATAAAAGCGTCTGCTAAATGACTAAATGTAAATGTATTTTTGAAATCCAGAAATGCATTTTTAGAGGTACAGACACAACATCTCACTGCATCTATTAAGTAAAACCAATTTGTCTATGTAATGCATTCAGAAAAGTCCTAAATTCTTAGGTCTCCCACAAGCTATTCTTCTTATTACTTCTCACTGTCAGGATGCGGACAAGTAGCCAGGGAGATCAAGGAAGGCAAAATTAGCTACATATATACAGTCTTGCTGCCGTCACATAGGGTACAAACAAAGACTAGGAAGTAAAAGATGTGAGAACACACTGTGAGGAGACACCTCCCTCCAGCTTGGAGATGAGAGCATATGCGGGTTCTTTGTTTGCCTCTTTCTCAGTTCTACAACTGTGGAGTGACAAACTGCTCGATTTGATCTTCTTTTGATAATAGCTCATGGAATAAGATCATGACTGGGATGAGGCTCCTGTAGCTGTTCCAAAACCTTACTAAAACCATCAACACTCAAAACAGTGACAATAAAAGAAATTTGCAATGTCCATATCTACACTATAACTGTAATAACTGAACCCCTTATCTACACAGAAAGTGAATCATGAGCAGCAGTTAGCAGAGCAACAGTAGCAGCGTCTGTGGAGCATGGGAACAGTTACATTAAACACAAATGGCCTTGCAGCCTGGGAGAACGAGGTGGCTTGTTCAAAATACACTGAAGATTTTAGTGTTTAGGGATGAGTAAATGCAAAATCACACCGTTAAAAAAAGTTTTTTTTTAAGTTGCTGCCCAGTGGGACATTATAAGTCAAAGTGATGCATTCGGGGCGGGTTAAAAGAAAAGTGAGGAGCTCAATGCTCAATCTTCAAGCCATTCTGAGGGTCTCAACTGCTTCCTCCCTCAAGGAAACGCTGCCAGGTCTCTAGCAACAAGGAGTAGGCAAGAGAAGCCAAGTTCAGAAGAACAGTTCATGTTCTTCAATGTTCAATTCATGTTCAGAAGAAGGTTAAAGTTAAGGAACTGTTAATACAGACATTTGAATTGGTATACAGCAGATAGAGAAGACTGAAGAAACCACATATTTGCTGACTAGAGGAATCTAATTATTATTATTTTCATTATTAGTATTATTATTTTATTTATTTATTATTCTTATTTTTTTATGTTTTTATAAATTTTGTATTAAAAAAAAAAAGAGAAGACTTTTTTTTAACAAAGCTTTTCTTGTGGAAAAGCTGATGCGGCCCAGCCTCACCCAGACTCTGCTTCCCGCAGCCCACAGGTAAATTGAGTTTGAGACCCCTGCTCTACATGCTTCCTCTGGGCAACATAATCCATAAGCATGGTTTTAGCTTTCATTGTTATGCTGGCGACACACAGTTATATGTTTCATCAAAACCAGACGAGATCAAACAGCTTAATAAAGTAGAGCGATGTGTAAAGGATATAAGAGACTGGATACTAATTAACTTTCTTCTGCTTAATCCTGATAAGACAGAAGTACTAGTCATAGGACATGCAGCTAAAAGCAAGATTTTAGATCACACTGTAACTCTAGATGGCATTTCTGTTACATCTAGTGCAACAGTAAAAGACCTTGGTGTGATTCTGGATGCCAGCCTTTCTGTTGAAGCTCATGTAGATAATATCACTAGGACAGCTTTCTTTCACCTCAGAAATATTGCCAAGAGAAGGAATATTTTGTCACTAAATGATGCAGAAAAATTATTTCATGCCTTCATCACCTCTAGGTTGGACTATTGTAATGCCTTACTGTCTGGTTGTTCTACCAGGTGCATAAACCAGCTTCAGCTAGTTTAGAATGCAGCAGCGAGAGTCCTCACTAGAACCAGAAGATACGAGCACATCACCCCTATCTACTCTTCATTGGCTCCCTGTTAAATTTTGCATTGATTTTAAAATACTACTTTTGACATTTAAAGCATTAAATGGTCTTGCGCCACAGTATCTGAGTGAACTGCTAGTGCCTTATGATCCACTACGCCTACTTCGATCAAAGGATTCAGGCTGCTTGTCAGTACCTCGTCTCATGAAAACTATAGCTGGGGGAAGAGCTTTTTCTTACAAAGCCCCAACGTTATGGAATAGCCTTCCAAATAGCGTACGGGACTCAGACACAGTGTCAGTGTTTAAGTCAAGGCTAAAAACCTATTTATTTAGCCAAGCATTTCTGTAAGTAGATTTGCCTTAGGTAAAGACTCATGGACATAGAGCATTATGTTGAACTGGTATGTTTAGATGCTGTCTTCCCCACTCTCATTGATCACTCAGGTTTGTTGACGGTGAAGTGATGTGGTTGCTCTACATCCCAGTGAGCCCTTATGTCAGTGTTTCCTTCTGGCTCTCCTTTTTAGTTAAGCTGTCATAGTTAGTTCTGTTGGAGTCCCTGCTCCACTCCACACTAAATATACATTCACCTCCTACGTTATCAGACTGTGATCATGCCTAACTGTTGTCTCTCCTCTTCTGCTCTCCCCTCTCCTCATCTCTCTCTTTCTCTCTCCCTCTCTCTCATTCCCTCTTCCTATCTCTCTGTTGAGCTACACGTAGTTCGCCCTCTGGACCTGTCTGACTCGTCCTGGTCCCCACTTCTGGTTGGCGATTTCGTCGCTTGGATCCCCGTATGGTCCCTTTGGGATGCGTGTGGTGACTGGGGTTGTTTCCACTCTTCCATGAAGACGGTCCTGGCCTCGACGGACATCGGCAGCTGTTTCTCCAAGGTCTCGACTCAACGCTCAGTAGTCCAGGACTGGAATTTCTGACGAGTCTACCACAGCCTCCAATAACTAACTGGACTCCACATTAACTTAAAGACCTTAACTATTATATTGGACTGCCTGCTGCCAAACACATAGTATTTAATCACCCATATGAGGATGGGTTCCCTGTTGAGTCTGGTTCCTTTCAAGGTTTCTTCCTGTTGCCTTCTCAGGGAGTTTTTCCTTGCCACTGTCGCCCTCAGCTTGCTCATCAGGGACAATCTGATTATTATGATTCATATACATTCACTTTTCATGTAAATGTCCACGGTTTCATGCTTGTGTAAAGCTGCTTTGTGACAATGTCAATTGTAAAAAGCGCTATACAAATAAATTGAATTAAATTGAATTGATTTGGATAAATCCATTTTGTCTTCCACATAGTGTAGGTTTCCAGTGCCAGAGGGAGCATGTGTGTTTTTATCAGGGATTCTATTCAGTAATTTTGAGACCGCAGTGATAAAAGGACATCTTGTCCTCCTTGTCCTTCCTTCATTTTCTTTTAAATTTTCCTTCCTATACATGTGAGTTGCTTTAGGTAAAAGCATCTGCCAATGACTACATTTAAATGTAAACAACCCAGAATATGTATTTAATTTGGAATTTTTAAAGTAGTCACCTTTTACTCTGATGACAGCTTTGCACACTCTTGACATACTCTCAGTCAGCCTCATGATTTAGTCACCTGGTTTGGTGAAGCTGAAATCCTAACCAGATGGGATGGCATCCATCCATCTACTACTTGCAGACTCTTGCAGATAGATTCATTTATATATTTGCAGATGAGAAAAAGACCTAATAAAAAACCTTGTTGTACACCTATTTTGCATTTTTTGAGGTGGTAACTTCACACAATTAATTCTATTGTGCTGCTGTCTGCAAACCAGGTCTGATTTAAACCTGCTTAAAATTCTTTGAGAACAGTTAAGTTGTTTTATTTTATAGGTTAAGGTGGAGTTCTTTTCTGCTACCACTCAACCTTGATCCAAACATGTTTTTGTATGATTTCTGTAAAATGTGATATGACATTTCTGTTAAATACTTTCATTGAAATCCAAGTTTTTGGTGTTTAAAAGCTTATTTCTTTACAAATATTCATTAGCAGATGAATATCAAGATTGACCCAAACTAAAAATCTTTTTCTGTTAATTTTAAAGAAACTGTCTTCAATGCGTAAAACTGAAACAGGCACTTAAGTGTGAGCAAGATGATTGGAGTTTGCCAACATGGTGTGTTAAGGCATAAGAATAACATGATCTAACTAGACAGGTGTAGTAGCTCAAAGCTTTTATGGTGTTCTACAGTGGCAAGAAAAACCTTTTGAACCTTTTGGAATTTCATGGTTTTCTGCGTTAATTTGTCATAAAATGTGCTCTGATCTTCATCTAGCTCACAACAATAGAAAAACAGCTGCTTAAAATAATACTACACAAACATTATATGTTTTCATGTTTTTATTGAACATAACATGTAAACATTCACAGTGCAGGGTGGAAAAAGTATGTGAACCTTTGGACTTAATAACTGCTTGACCCTTCTTTGGCAGTAATAACCTCAACCAAACGTTACAGATCAGACCTGCACAATTTTGGACCACTCCTCTTCACAAAACTGTTCCAGGTTAGCAATATTCTTGGGATGTCTGGTGTGAATGGCTCTCTTAAGGTCATGCCACATTTGAATCGGGTTGAGGTCAGGACTTTGACTGGGCCACTTCAGAATGTGTATTTTGTTCTGCTGAAGCTATTCTTTTGTTGAATTACTTGTATGCTTTGGGTCATTGTCCTGTTGCATCATCCATCCTCTGAGGAGCTTCAGTTGGCGGACAGATGGTCTTACGTTTTCTTGCAAAATGTCTTGACAAACTCTGGAATTCATTTTTCCATCAATGACAACAATCTGTCCAGGCCCTGAGGCAGCAAAGCAACCCCAAACCATGATGCTCCCTTCGCCATGTTTTACAGTGGGGATAAGGTTTTGATGTTGGTGTGCTGTGCCTTTTTTTCTTCACGTAGTGTTGTGTGTTTTTTCCAAACGACTCAATTTTGCTTTCATCTGTCCACAGAATATTTTGCCAGTAGTGCTGTTGAACATCTAGGTGCTCTTTTGCAAACTTCAAACGTGCTACGTGGTGTCCTCCCATATACTCCATTCTTGTTTAATGTTTTCCTTATTGTAGATGTGTCAACAAAATGTTAGCATGTGCCAGAGATTTCTGTAAGCCTTTAGCTGACACTCTAGGATTCTTCTTTACCTCATTCAGCATTCTGCGCTGTGCTTTTGCAGTCATCTTTACAGGACAGCCTCTCCTAGGGAGAGTAGCAACAGTGCTGAACTTTCTCCATTTATAGACAGTCTGTCTTACCGTGGACACATGAACATCAAGGCTTTTGGAGATACTTTTGTAACCCTTTCCAGCTTCATGCAAGTCAACAATTTTTGATCATAGGTCTTCTGAGAGCTCTTTTCTGCAAGGCATGGTTCACATCAGGCAGTGCTTCTTGAAACCAGTAAACCCAAAACTGGTGTGTTTTTAAAGGGCAGGACAGCTTTCAGCAACACATCAAATATCATCACACTGATTGGACTCAAGGTTGGCTCACTCCTAGCTCCAATTAGCTCTTGGAGAAGTCATTAGGCTAGGGGTTCACATACTTTTTCCACCCTGCACTGTGAATGTTTACATGTTATGTTAAAAAAAAAAACCACGAAAACATATAATGTTTGTGTACTATTATTTTCAGCAGGCTGTGTTTTTCTATTATGTTAGTTATGTGAAGATCAGAGCACATTTTATGACAAATTAATGTGTGTTTATTTCTTCTTCTATTCTATGGCCAACTATGGTTGGTATAGTAAACACTAATATTCCCACTAATAAAGTGCCTTGAGATAACTTTTGTTGTGATTTGGCGCTACATAAATATTTTTCTCCATTACTTTTGATAGGTAATAAAAATTACCCACCAACAGTCTTGATGGTGATAATCTACATTTTAAGATAATCATTTCATCATGTAGAGGACAACTATTTTTGACTCATCAGTATGAGGCTGACTCAGTCCTAATTCAGTGGCCTATAAACAATTTCTGGTTGTTCACAATGCAGGAAACTTTGTGTTTCACCAGAGAAAAGAAAAAGGGTAAAAATGTCTTGTTTGACCCTGCTGCCAACAAACTGCAGTTTATTTGTGATTTGTATGAGACACTATGTTACTGTTATTTTACAGTCTTTTCACCTCACTACACTTGCTCCTCGATCTTGTTTGGGTCCAGGTCCACAGCAGGTGCAACCTGCATGGGCTTGCAGCAGCCAGCACAGACATATTTGAGAAAGCAGAGATAGGCACTGCCAGACATGATGACTGTGATGATAATAATGATGGTGGCGCCGAAGGCTGGTGACACAGCGTCTTCCAGGACAGACTTGAGGCCTCCCACACTGATCCCACCAGAACTCCCACTTAATAGGGTCTCATCAGGCTGACTGGCAGCTTGACCTGCAAACAGAGAGGGGAGGTCAAAGATCAGTAGACAACTGAACATTTCAACATCAACAGTTTTATATTCATAATCTGCAGCTCTGATTGAGAAAGAATCATAAACAGCTTATATATATATATATATATATATATATATATATATATATATATATATATATATATATATATATATATATATATATATATATATATATATATATATATATATACACACATTTATATACACTACCGCTTAAAAGTTTGGCATCACTTAGATATTTTATTGTTTTTATTTAGTACAGCTGCCAGTTGAGGACCTGTGAGGCGTCTTTGTCTTCAGGGCCTCTCACTCCTTTTTCTGTCCCTGTTAGAGCCAGTTTGCTCTCTGAAGGAAGTAGTTAACAGCATGATAAGACATTTCAGTTTCCTTGCAATTTCTAGCATTTTGAACCTGTAAACAAACAACTGCTGATGTTAAGATACATCATGCTTCCTTGTATTCTCCATTAGTACTACTCTTCTCAGCTGTGCAACACAATTGCAAATGGGTTTTCTCGTAATAAATTGGCCTTATTAAATGATTAACTTGAATTAGCAGCCATACCAGGAAATGCAGAGGACTGACAACTGCTAGTAATAGGCCTCTAAGCAAAAATGTAGATCATTCTTTATAAAGTATATATGTATGTATATACTGTATACTGTACATATGCATATGTATGACAGATATAAAATCACATTAGGTTTGGTTGACAAACACACTGATCGTGTGTAACCACATGGAAGATTCTGACCTTCGGTTTGACACGTATACGTCCCTGGTGACTTGACACAGCAATCATTTCAACAGAGTTGCAGGGTAAATTAATAGAAGGAGGGTAATTTAGTTACTGTGAATACATCAATATTTCATGGCTGTGCAACCAATTACTACTCATGATGTAGGTTGCTGGGAAGCAGGCAAGAGGTGTGTCTGGTGAGTGACACAAAAGACACCATATTCAATTCAATTCAATTTTATTTGTATAGTGCCAAATCACAATAGAGGTCATCCCAAGGCACTTTACAGTGTAAGGTTTAAGAACTTACAGAGTATAATTGTATAGAAAATTACATAGAAAACCCAACAATCTCATTTGAGCACGCATTAGGCAACAGTGGAGAGGAAAAACTCCCTTGCAGAACCTGCAGCAAAACCACGGTCATGGTGGGCAGCCATCTGCCTCGACCGGTTGTGGTGAGTGGAAAGAGGAGAGAGAAAAGAACAAATATGGTCAACACTTAAGCAGAATGTATATGTTCTTGTAGGTGCCTGGCAAATGTGGTGCAAAAGCAATTTATAAAGCACTAGACACCACAAAGCACTCCAAAGACAAACTGCAAAAATAGCATATTTGAAATAGGTGGACATACTTCCCCGGCTTTAAATCCATGGCCAAGTTCCATTCTGCGTAGGTTATTTCCAGGTACCCCAAATAAATACATCAATAAACAATAAGAACAGTGCAAAAAGCATAATAAAGTGTAATACAATCTGGAAAAAAGTGTTTTGCCCCCTAAAAACCTGTTCATACTCTCTGGAAATAGAAACTCTTTTAAGAAAAAAATTATCTTATTCTGGATTTGATCACCTGCATGTCTATTAAAACAGCAATGATATGTGGTGTTTAAATTTATTGTAATGTCTTCCAGTTAACAAAAACTCTGATATTTATCCTTTTTCCACTGACGGTATTCATGTTTCATGTATTAAAATTTTGGAACATTTCATGAGTTCAAAGAGTTCTTAAGATGGTTTGTGATTTAACATGATCGGTAGACCTATATAAAAAATGGAACCAAAGCAGTTGAGGCCTGTAGGCTAGTGAAGCTTCAAAAAAATTGTAATGGTTCTAGTTGTTTAGGACCTGATTATAATGCCAGACATGGTTGCAGTTGAATGAAAGGAGTTTTATAATCACAAGTTAATGTGTTTGTCTGCCTCTATAGTTAGCTCTCTAATAGACTGGCAGCCTATCCAGGGTGTCCAATGAAAGCTGGTATAGGCTCCAGCACTCCTGCAACTGCCCTGTCCTTTAGGAACTCTATTTCAGTGTACCACCTCACTTGAGTTTGTTTTTCCTTCTTCAGCATATATACTGTAACTGTAGCAGAAAAAAGATGACAAGGCAGTGAAACTGCTCAGTTTTGGGTCAACAAGTGTGTCCTACAGCCTGGCACAATTAAAGTGGCACCATGGCAATGTAGTGATTATATCTGACAACCTCAAATAGGCTAGCTCCTTAACAGCTGCAGCACCATGTGCTGAAACCACAGTTTAAACCTTCACATTAGCTGCTTTTTCACTAATTAGTGTGTGTATGATCAAAACGTCAAACATCCTTCTTCAGATTCTAGCTGACACCAGCATGGCCGACTGCATGGCCTTGCTTATTACAGAGAATTGTCACTGTGTGGTGACATCAATGTGATGGAAGGGAACAGGAAAATGACCCATTGGTTAAATCACTTCTTAAACTAACAGAAAGGAATCTGTGGTGGAAGAGAGTTTACCATAACCTTTCCAGACAAAAAAAAAAAATTATATATTTTTAAAAGCAGAGTAACAAATTTTGGCTCCATTCAAAAAGCGGGACATTCTCATCTCATATAAGTCCATTTTTCAGAGCTTCTGTTTATATAATATTTTTTCTCAGAGAGACATTTAACTGTGGCTGTGATTAAGGAGTTATACTAATAAACAACTTGAAGATCTTGTATAATTTTTAGTATAGTTTAGCCACCTAGCTAGCATCACTTTGTAAGATTTTTGTATTACATGTTCCACCAACTGGTGTTTCTTCTGCAATATGCTCAATTTACACTATTATAGTGCACAGTATATGTTTGTATATTATAAAACACAACTTGACCTGAACATGTTCCAAGTAGCTGACATCACTTGGAACTGTGGGAAGTGTTTTCCGTGGACCCCTAGCAAACTCAAGAATATATCAAGGAGAACTGGATACTACATTAAGACATGGCACCCACTAACACCTGTGAAAGTTGCCCAGTGGAGCATACACTGAAAACATTCTTCACTAGGGTGCACTGGATGTTCATTATACTTCTGTGTTTTTGGACCCATCAACCAGAATTTAAAACTGATCAGCAGATAGACTCTAAATAGAAGATAACACATCAATCCACCACTTCGAACAGTTAATTGACACAGTAGTGACATTCATCATCTCTCAAATTCACTTTTTAATTTAATTCTATTTGTACTCTATTTGTGCGCCAAATCACAACAGATGTAATCTCACTGCACTTTACAGTGTAAGGTTTATGACCTCACAAAATATAACTGTTTACAGAAATTTATAAACTGTTTACATAGATCCTGATAATCTCTGAATCTTCTGCTAGGTGGCACAGCCTATAGTAACAACTCGTTCATTACTTATGACTTAACTATTACTTAGCTTTGTTGTGCACCTCAGAGTAAAGTGACAGTGTCAAATTTAGTAGCTACTGCACTGACCCACATTACTTTATCATATTCAGTTACTTTCCTCACCACAAATCAGAGATCACTACTGGCTACTCCTATTACAATTTACATCTCTGATTGATCTAAAGAATATGTTTTTCACGTAAGAGTTAAAACCATGGCGCAGACACAACAAGTTCACACAGACTACAAATACTATTTTGTGTTCAATTAAAACAATAAAAATAAGATGTAGCAGGGAACATTGGTATAAAACATGTGAATTAGTGAGTATGTTTGTGTTGTAAAAACATGAAAACAAATCAATTAATTAAATATTAATACATTTTATGCATATAAAGATAACAGAAGTGCTGCTGAATCAGTCGACAGAGATTACAGTGTTACATAGAGCATGAACACATAAAAATAAAGGTTTTTAAATTTTTTGTGATAAACATCCCTGTGTAACTTCTCATCTGGACATCACCAGGTCTTCTGGATGAAGAAGTTCTGAGTATGTTGCTTGGATTTGTCCATGTTTTCCATATTCAACATATCTTGCATGCCATACTAATATTACATAACAGTAAAAAAAATAAATAGCATAATAGTACAGTACAGTCACAGCAGTTTTAGAGTATGAGACCAAATGCAGTATGAGGACAAAATGCATGTATTAATCTATCGAACTTAGAAAGCCGTAGTTCGAATTTGACTATGAGAAGGAGGGAAGAGAAGTAGGCCCTCTCAATTTGTATTATTTAAACTATTAAGTTAAGTTAACTTTCTTTTGTGTCTTCGATTAATGGTAACATATACATCCCAAATTACTGTGTTTGAGAACTGATTCTCGAATAGTAAATTCTAGCATTATAAATATTAAATTATCAGGATCTTCCCTCACTGGTCCAATCAATCAAAACAACCCACTCCACCAACTGACTCATAACTGCTCACACAGTGGGTTCATGATATTGGTCTGCTCCCACATTTGTAACACGACCAAAACCCCTACAGATGATCCAAAATGCAGCAGCACGCCTCATTTTCAATCAATCAAAGAGGTTTCATGTTACACCGCTCTTCCGATTTTTGCATTGGCTTCCTGTGGCTGCAAGGATTAAGTTCAAAGCTCTATCTCTTGCATAGAGTGATCAACTCTACACCTCCAACTTATTTCAACTCAATCATTCAGGTCTACATCCCGTCCCGTTCGCTGCGCTCGGCCAGTGAACGAGGTCTGGTGGACAAGGACAACTCTTCAGCTCAGTGATCCCACGATGGTGGAATGAGCTGCCGAACACTGCACGCTCACCAGCTTACTTCTAATATTTAAAAAACAGCTGAAAACAGAACTCTTCTGCATCTTCCTTTGCACCTAAAAAAAAAAAAACTTTCTGCTCTCTTGTACTTCCTGTACATCTCTTGAAACTGCAGGTTCTCTTTTTGACAGCCCTTTGCTTTGATGTTTTTTCTCCTTGACTTAGATTTTGTTTTGCTTGCCTTGTTCCTCACTTGTAAGTCACTTTGGATAAAAGCGTCCGCTAAATGACTAAATATAAATGTAAATGTAAACACTGGTAAGTATAGGCATTATATAAGCAGACTATTGCACAGGTAGCCTGTTGCAGTTGCTCTCTTCCTTGTCATGTATTTCTTTATTTTATTTTATTTATTTTTCTTTTTTGTAGAAAAGTAACTAGTTGTGGAAATTAAGTTTTACCCTCTCAGATCATGTTGTTCAAGAGAGTTTTTACATTCATTTTAACTTTTGGAATAATATCATTCATCCGAAAGACCAGTGCACAGCAGCAGCTCCATCACCATAGAGCCAGCTCCTCTGTTTACACTCTGGGTCATGTGATCGTACTGAGGACAGCCAGCATATGTTGCATATATATTGCATGTCATTAACTTTTTGTCTTCTCTCTCCTGTAGTTGTGTTTCCTCCTGTCTGTCTCCCTCTCTCTGTACTTTTCTGCAGGTATCCTCGACCTGGAGCTGTACATCTCCAAAATCCAGTTGACCTACCCAATGTTCTTGCTGCTTGTTGTTGTTTTTATTGTCTGCTGTTCTTTTCTCTCTTCTCTTTCCATTCACCCCAAACAGTTGAGGCAGATAGCTGCCCATTATGAGCCTGGTTCTGCTGGAGGTTTCCTCCTCTGAAGGGAGTTTTTCCTCTCCACTGTTGCCTAAAGCTTGCTCAAATGGGATTGTTGGGTTTTCTGTATAATTTTTTGTATAATTATTCTCTGTAAGGTCTTAAACCTTGCACTGTAAAGTGTAAATTTCAACACACACAGCTGTTGTGTGTTGGGAGATTTTATGTGTATCAATGGTGGCAGTGGTATAAGAATTAATTTTGGAACTGACACAGCAATAGACCTCACATATCACTTATACATTATCTGCAGATTTAGCAGGCTGCTGCTAATGGAATGTTATAAAAACTCAACTGTGGGAAGTGACTATTGTGCAATTAGAAGAGAACTAGATGTGATAATAGAGGATTTTGATATCAATAAAAATAGAAAGATGGAAAACTACAATCTACTGCTACTACAATCAAGAGTTAGATGAACTGTAAAACTATATATGTGAAGCCATTAATCATTCCAAGAAAGAAAGGTAAAATTAATAGGTGGTCTCATTGTTGACAGATGAGTGTAAAAATGTAATTAAAGCTCAAAACAGCCTTTCAAGGTTTAAACAGCTCTTTCATTCTTATAAATGGTCCCATGCTAAGGAAATTAAAAAAGCAAAAAGGACTTACTAGAAGGATTTTTGCAACTCAGTGGGAAAACACACTAAGATTGATAAAGTATGGGGAATAATAAAAGGATGAACAAAATTAAAAGAAAGCATGGGTATCTGGTATTAGCAAAAGGACACAATAAAGCAGTGTCAGATGAGGAAAATGTGGAGATGTTAGTTCAGCAATTTGTAAAAGGTCATAGTTCAAGGAATGTTAGTGAAGAAAAACGAAGAGAAAGGGAGGCAACAAGGGTAGAGAATTAATAACTATCACAGCAGGATGAAGCAGAGGTGCAATGGATCCAGCTCTGTGCCTTGAGCATGAAATACCTCAGTAGGTTCATGGGTTTTCCCGGACACGACAATAGAATTGACACTAAAGGAAAAGAAGAACAACAATGACACTACATTGAATTCCTAAACAGTTACAGCTTACCTTAAAAGGCAGTACTATGGAAGAAACACTTCATTTATGTTATGAAAGATTGTCCTGGATATGACACTGAGGGTAGGGAACTAATATAAAGCCTACATAAAAAGAAATTCGTATTTGAGCTAGATTTATTATTGCAGAGGAGTTCTGGAGATAAGTCATATATTTATATTTATTCCGATATCTGTGGAGAACACATCTAATAGAGAGAATATAATAAAGTTTGTTTTGTTATTTTTTGTTTGTTTGTTTGTTTTTACAAGCATGAGTTTTTCCTGATTCTGATCCACAGTTTTCCAGTTGGTGCACCAACTGCCAATAAACATCAAGAAGAAGAAGATGTTTCTCTGCTAAATTGTTAGTCTTTGCACTACTTTCCAACCTTGCTTGGTTGCTTAATGTCTTGCCTTGCATTTTTTGTGACTACCTTTGAATCTGGACCTTGTCCTGTTGAAATGCTTTGAGTTCTTGCACATTTTGTTTTGAACCCCTGTTTTGCTTTCTTATTTTTGGCGTTCCGGATGATCTCTGAAAACCCCATTTGCCTGGCTCTTGGACATGGAATAAACTATCTGCAGCTGGACCTGGAATAAACTATCTGCAGCTGGACCTGGACCTGGACTTGGACATTGGACCTCAGAACCTCAACCACGTCTTTGTGCTTGTAATTTACACTGCTGGTAATTTGCATCAGACCATGCAGAGAATAACAAAAAGGTGCCTGCCATATTGTCCCTCTAGACTACAACTCCCATAATCTTCTGCTTCTCCTGACAACATAAGTGACCATATCCTGATTATTTATTTATTTATTTTTCGGAAATATTACTTTGGCCTCTTCCAGAGATCCCCACTAAAACTTCTTTCATCCTGTCTTAACAGCCTCTGGCATTTTAATCCGGTCCTCAACACTAAATTCATTACATAAAAAGTACAAATGTTGAGTCAAACAACTAAATAACGATCAAAGAAAACAAAACAAGTTCCTCATTTGAAAATTGTTCAATGTAACACTTTTTTTTCTTCAGTTGCTAAAAACACTTAACCCCATTGTCTGAACTAAATTCTCAGCCTAAATGTATTTTTTTAATCAAATACTTTTTGGCTCTTTTGTTAAAGTACTTAAATGTTTGATTAATTGATTAGTTTGTTCTGGTTTAATAGAAAAATATAGCTGGGTATCATCTGCATAGCAATGGAAATTTATAGAGTGTTTCCTAATAATATTGCCTAAGGGAGACAGGGAGTATAGAGTAAAAAGAATCGGTCCAAGCACAGAACCCTGTGGAATTCGGTAGCTAACTTTTGTGTGCATGGAAGACTCATCATTAACATGAACAAACTAGAATCTCTCTGATAGACAGGATATAAACCAGCCTGGTGCTGTTCATTTAACCCCAATGACATGTTCCAGTCTGTGCAATAAAATGTTGTAATCTATCGCACTAAGATCTAACAAATAAAGTATAGAGAGTAGTCTATTGTCTGATGCTATTAGAAGATCATTAGTGACCTTCACCAGTGCTGTTTCTGTACTATGATGTACAGTAAATCCTGACTGGAAATTTTCACATAATCATTCCTGTGCAGGTGGTCACATAATTGCTTAGAAACTACTTTTTCAAGAATTTTAGATAAAGGGCAGAATGGATATTGGTCTATACTTTCCTAAAACCACTAAGTCCAGAGTAGGCTTTTTTAGTAGAGGTTTGACTACAGCACCCTTAAAAGCCTGTGGTACGTCGCCTGTTAGTAAAGATAGATTGAGCTGATCTAATATGGACGTGTTGATCGAAGGAAAGACTTCTTTGAGAAGTCTAGTCGGGATGGGGTCTAGGAGACATGTTGATGGTTAAGATCAATTAATTACAGAATACATTAATTCAGAATGATCTACAGGGAAGAAGCAAGTATTAGTGAGGTCTTACAAATGAATCTAGAGCTGTTGTACATAGGAGTCCATTCATGCCGTTTGCGGGGAGGATCAGATCATTTTTTTCTTTAATAGTTATGATTTTAAGAAATTCATGAAGTCTGTCAGGGTTCCTGGGTCGTCCCCGTACTGCTGGTGTTTTTGTCTCCCCCTGGTGTTAACCTTCTCGCTCCCAGCTACAGCCACATCCTACTGCCCTCATTTGGATCACCTGCACTCTCTACTCACCGGACTCCTAATTAACTGACTCTTGTCACCTGTGTGTCTCTTTTGTTTTATCAGCTCCCCTCAGTCTTTTGTTCGGTGCTAGTTCGTTGTTCATCACATGCCTATGATACACTACACGCAGCACTACACCTTCCATCACTCCGGTTTATTCGTTCGTCTTGAATTGTTTTATGGACTTTGCCTCGGTTTGTTGGATTTCGTTCCCGTTTGTAAGTCTGTGTTTTGCCTGCCGTTGCAGTGCCAGGTTAAGGGTTTGGTTTATTATTATTTATTTATTTATTTAGTTTTGTTTTTATTTCACCGTGTTTTCGGGTCTCTTTACGTTGATACTTTTGTTTAGGTGTATTCGTACTTGTTTTTGTTTTCCCTCATCTTGTTGGTTCCCTGTGTCCCCTGTAATTTCGACCGGGTTGAATAAATTAAGTTTTTGCTTACCCGTTTTGTCCCTACCAGTCATATCCTTACAGAAGTCATTGCTGTTGAGAGTTAAAGGGATAGGCTACTAGGCTCAACCAAGCTATGACTCTTTGTCAGCCTGGCTACAGTGCTGAAAAGTCTCAGCGCTGATCCAAACTGGAAAAATCAAAAACCAGTCTTGTTTGTTGTGTATCGTACAGCTGTGCACTGTTCTCCGGTCCTTTACTCTAGTTTTTAACTCAATTCTCTGACTTTCTAATCGATATAGTTCTTAGTGCAGATAAAGTCATTATAGTGGGTGACTTTAACATTCATGTAAATGTTGAGAATTGCCTCACTGCATTTAATTCACCGTTTGACTCCATTGTTTTTACTCGAAATGTAAATAAAGCCACTCACTGTTTAATCACACACCTTGATCTCCATCTTATTTCAGAGTCGTGTGCCAACACGGAGCAGGGCAATCATCCTTACTTTACTCCAGCACAAATTATCTTGTTGATAATACTGCAGCCTCACAATCAAACAATACTCAATACTGTCTTCCCTCTGAAAAAGAAAGTGGTGAATCAGTGGAGGCTAGCTCCATGGTACAATTCACAAATCTAAGCTTAAAGCAGAGATCACGTAAGGTGGAAAGGAGATGGCGTTCCACTAATTTAGATGAATCTTGACTAGCCTGGAAAGAAAGTTTAATAATATATTTAAATAAAACACACACACTCCATAAACCTAGAGTAATGATACCAAACAGCAGTGACCAATTTTTACCCTTTAAATAGGCAGACTGACTTATTACAAGTTTGAAGACACCTGTGATGCTAATTACAGGGCACACTTTAGTTTAACATGTCCCGATAGCCAAATAATTTGACATCTTGTACAGGGGTGCCATAATTTTTCTCCAGGCCAGTTTCATTAGTTTTTTTTGTTTTTCAACCTCTGTCGAATCACATCTCAAAAGTAATGTAGTTAGTTAATTTTCAGTAACTTTTTATTTATTATAACTTATCTAAGGCAGAATGTTTGTAAAACACACATCTTTAATACCAGAAAACCCCATGCACACAATTTGTTTTTCAAGCTTGAATCCATTTTAGGTTTTCTGAAATCAACACAGGGTCAAAAATATACACACCTGAGGACCTTTAGCAAATATCACCTTTTGCAGCTGCTTTTAGTAACAATGTAGATTATAGCTAATTTAGGAACTATAGAACTTGAATAACATATTTTATTAATTCCTTTGGGGTAATTCTTGTGGACAGACAGCTGCATTTTAGGCACCAAGGGATTTAAGGTCTGTGTCTTGTCCAGAGACACTTCAAAATGAGGCAATGAATCAGAGGAACCAGCAGTCAAACTACCAACACTGTGGTTCAAAGACGAATGCCCTAACAACTGAGCCATGGTTGCCCTGCAAAAAATAAAGATTGTCCTCATAAAATGTAATAATGAGAGCACAGAAGCCAGCATCCACCTTATTCTGGTATACTCTGACAAATACAGTAAGTCGGTTGGCAGTGTATAAACATGAACTTAACAAATAGTAAATACGTTAGTTTAGAATCTGTAGATAGAACAGAGTCCTAAACCCATGGAAATCCACCCTCTTCATTATTCCAGGCACACTGTAGAAAGCTTGAAGTTACTAATAAAATTACACAAACACTATAACACTATAACACAACTATATATATTGAGACATGCAGTATATCTGAATATTTCCTCACTGAATAAGGACTGACTGTAGTCAAGAACCATTTTGCTTTAAAATATTATTTTTACAAAAGGCAAAGATCTCATTACAGACACCTCAGCTGGGCCACCACTACACCCTGCAGGGAAAGAAAGAGACCTTACATTGGGATTTAATGGGTCACATTATTTGCATTTGATTGGATATTCTGATGCATATGTGGGAGTGAAAATGCAAAAGTAGATTAGTTCCAAGGGGATTGTGGGCCATGTGTACTGTATGCAGTAGTTTAAACCATTGTAATAATCACCTGCAGCTAAATATCAACTTAAATGATGGATAGCTTATTAACCATAGAAAAGATGGATATCAGAGTTTCTAGCTGTGGGGAGGAGGGAAAAGAAAATATGAGTACCAACGTTAGCCAGGTGAAGTCAGAGAGGTTGGAGATGCTGTTATACTCACAGCACGCCACATAGGCGAATAAGAGAGCAGATGCCGGAAAAAACCGCACTGGCAACATTTTACACCTTGTCCTGCACAAATGCAAGAAGAATATCTGCAAGACAAAAGAGCACGTGTCTGTTCCATTCTGTCAGTTAACGGGATAAATAGTGCGTTTTAAATGGAAAGGCGATTACTATAGACATTCACGTCCCCGGTAATTCCATTGTCATGTGAAAACTAGAGCTTATAGCCCACAAAATAATAAGCATTACGTTTCCTGCTTCATACACGTTATGTACAAAGGTTAGACACACTTAAGGAAAGATAATATATGTATGCTATTACCTAAATATTTAAGTACGGTAGCCTACATTTCTCTATCAGTTAATGCGCGCACAAGTCGGAGATGAAGCTATAGACTAAATGCTTACTTCACTCAGTGTTTCAAATACGGATACCAATATTGTAATTTATTATTATCATCATAATTTTACAAAACCTCACTGTGGAATGAAATAGCTGCAATAAATGAGCACACGGCGAAAATGTAACTACTGACCTTAGTTTTCAGTGTAGTCACATTCCCATTGCGTTATTCCATTCGCTAAAATTAAAATCCAAGCAGGAGACTGAAAAGATTCGTTGCCTGGAATCCGGAGAAAAGCAAAATCCCAGACTGTACAGTGTTACCGTTTAAAATCCTGAAACAGAAGGCACTGTGGAAACTGCTATTCGGGAAAAGAGAATTTGTCGAGGAAGGCTACTCAGAGTGTGTTTGTGTGAAAGAAAGAGAGGGAGTGAGAGAGAGGGAGAGAGAGAGAGAGAGAGAGAGAGAGAGAGAGAGAGAGAGAGAGAGAGCTCTTTATCCAGATGGCTAGAATAATCAGTCATCAGTCAAACAAATACAGCAGTGCTTTTATCTTCAGCTATTTTCCAAATCTACTTAATGTTATTATTTCTGCTTATATAATCATATAATTATATATATATACGATTTTGGTAAGATGATGAAGGATCACTCAAAGCTTTTTCCTGAACCTCTTGGATCTTACTCTTGGTTTGTGTTGTCCTAAAATGATACTTGATAAAGATGATAATGCAAACTCAATCAAATGTTTGTGTCTTTGTGTCATTTCTTTTGCTTGTTTTTTATACAGTCTTGTCATGATCCTGCTCCTCAATTCCTGGCCCATGCCTTTATACTTTCATTTCCTCTCCTAGCCCTCTACTCACTTCTCCAGCTGCACTTAACGGTCCCTTGTTGATTGCACCTGTTCTCCTCTGCCACTAATCACCCTGATCACTTGTGTTCTCACTCACCTTAATCACATTATCTATTTCACCTGTGCACCAGCCTCCCTTTATAAGCTCCCCTCAGGGAGAAGGAGTTTTGCCTGCAAATTTAGCCTGCAAGTTTACCAATGATTTTTAGCTGTTACTTTCCTGGTTTTACACCACGCCCTTAGTTTCCATCCCAATTTTTGACTTTTTGCAATTTGTTTGCCTCATCTCTTTTATTTCCTTTTTTATAGGCATTCTAGTTTAGTTGTTATTTTGTATCCCTTGTGCCTAGCCCTGTTTTGTTGTTGTCATCTGTTTCATATATTGTGTCTTACTACTTAGTCATTCCTTCTACAATAAACTCCCCTTACCAATTTACTTGTGTCTGGCTTTATAATCAGGTCCTTTAATAGTAGAACCCCCACATAATCCCCTCAAAAAGTATAAAGAACAACATGGATTATTTTTTGATTTTTGCTGTACACTGAAGATATTGACTGGAGACAAAAGTTCAGTTTCAGCTTTTATTTCTCTTCACTGTATTCACATGTCAATATGTTAAACAACCTACAACATCATCTTTTCTACGACATGAGCCAAATTTTAAGTGAGCAAAACTGTTCAATGTCACTGTTCTTGTTACCCATGTGTGCCCTGTGGGACTGATTTAATCAGCTCTCTCTACTCTTGAATTAATTTGTTAAAAGGTATACATCGCATGTAAACCAGAAAGCTGTGTATGGGAAAATACCAAGTTATTTTGAATCTGAGAAAAACTGTCTCTGCACATTAAACACATGCACTGTACAATGTTTGTCCTGAAATATGTTGGAAAAAGAAATTACTGGTGTAGTGAGCACCATACGTTTTATGGCTTAGCCAAGAAAAAGATGGTGACATTGTGAGAGCTTACCACAGAAAGCTAAGCTAGAATTTGCAGGAAAGGCACATAAAGAAGTCACAAAACCTCTAGAACAAATGTTATTTGGCTAATGAGACAAAGATTAACTTCTAATTAAGTGATGGAAATGCCAAAGTGGGGCAGAAGAAAATATCTGCTCATCATCCAGACCATACAAGCTCACCTATGAAACATAGATGAGGTAGGATCACAGCTTCGGCAGCATGTCTGCTTCCGAAAATCACTGATCTTTATTGACTTTTCTGTTGTTTATGTATGTTTATGTATTGAGGTGTAAATGCTAGGAAATAAAAAAAATGTGAATGACTTCATTATACCTGTACAGCAAAAACAAATGAATCATCCTAATTAAACTACACTATGAGTTTCATTTATTAATAGGTTTTATTTAATTCATACCATGATGAGACAGATGTCACATATCCTCTTCATTAAAGATAAACCGAACGTTGACTGAACATCCACAAGCATTTGGCAGTCATGACACATTTTCTCTCTTCTCCAGCCACAGAAGCTGAAGGCTAACATTTTTTTAGAGATTGCACTTATGAGATCTTACTGTATTAGAAATCATAAGCTTGACTTTTAAAACTAGTTGATTGTTTATAGTAGCAGGAGCTGCTCAAGTTTAATTTGTTGGGTTGACTGTATTATTCTATATAGTTTTATATGTTTATAGTTGTGTAAGGTCTTAATCTTACTATGTAAAGTGCTTTTGTTGTGATTTGGCATTACATGTATAAACTGAATTAAATATTGAATTAAATGGATCTGCCTCACCAATCCTAACTTCTCTCTGGACCATTATTTGAATATAGTACTTCAATTTAGAGTGCAGATTGTCTGAGTTAGCTTATTTTCCTGTTCCCGGTAATTCTAACCACAGTCTTTGATTTATGGTAACAGTGGGACAACAGCGCCTTCATGAGGTTAAATTGGAAAGACATTACCCTATCACATAAACCAAACTTAGAAAACACACTGTGTTTTAAATACATAAGTCAGTCTAATGACAATAAATACAATTGTTGTATTTATAGAGATTTTTGTCTGTTTTCTGGCTACAGTTTGCTGCCTGTTTTTCTACAGAGAAGTCCATGTGTGTGTGTGTGTGTATATATATATGTATGTATGTATATATATATACATACATATATATGTATGTATATATGTGTGTGTGTGTATATATATATATATATATATATACATATACATGTATATGTATACTATGATTTATTTTATATATAAAAATGAAACAATGAAAACATCCTTATTTTTGCCTTACTTAAAAGACGTTCCTCTGAGTTTTTCGTCTAAGTGCAGGTTTCCCTTTGTTGCTAGTTAGCTTATAGACTTTTCAGTCATATGTGGAAAGCAACACCAAGAGAACAATATTCCACATTTGCCCCAATTTCTCAGCCTGATGGAACATTTGCAAATGTTGTAAAACCCAACATGTGAACCAAGAAATAAAAACAAATTCAGTTCTTTTAAACAATAAAACTGTTTAAAAGAACTGCTTTCATTTTAGCACTCATAACTGTTCATAGAGAAAACACATTGCTGTAAAGTCTTTAGAGTCCTTTAGTTTTTAAACATTTCAGTGTTGTATATTTGCATATGGGAAAGTGAAAAAACTTTTTTTTTTTTGTAAATAAATTATATATCAGAACCTGAAATCTGATTCACAGTGGTATTCAGATTCTACTTTGTACTGGCCACTTTAGAAAAAAAAATACCAGTTCAGATACAAGCTTTTCACATCTATCTGCCGCCTCAGAGATAGCCAAGTCCCACTTGTGAATGTTGGAGCAGCAGATCAGTGGGTAGAGCAATCATCTATGAACACCCAGGCTCAGCTCAGTGCATTTTTTTTCCTTTTTAAAAACAGGACTGAAACTAAGCAGCCTGTAACTGTGTCTGTGCAGGAGGCACTTTAATGGCTGTTCTGAGATGCGTCTCTTGGATTTAGGAATGCCATGTCAGTCATTTCCACTTAATACTATAGCTGAACAAATTCTGTGTAGACACAAATGGGGCAGCTGCTCCTACTCACACTACACCTCCTTTGTAGTCACAGAATTTATTTCTAGGCAGAAAGTTTAGCAATGATGTGTTTGAATTTTTTCCAAATTAAGGTTAAAACAATAGTTTCCCACATGTACATGGAAACAGTTGCTGCACAGAAAGAAGACAGAAATTTTTTTTCCTGCTTCTCTTCTACTAAAGGACTGAAAGGACAAACACGAGAATAAAGAAAGAATATGGGCATGCAACTACGGTAACTTTCACTTTATTTTCACATATAATTAAGTCCTTAGCATTCTCTCATCTGACAAGTATTATATTTAAGTGAAAGCTTAAAATGACATTTTTGTTCAAAATATAATTTTTTCACACCCTGTATCAAAGTTAAGAACATTCAAACTGAACATCTGAGGAAAATGGAAAAAACTGGAATGAGCATCCTTATTAAAAAATGTCCACTTACTCAACACTGATATCAGCTAAACAAAAAAATACCTTTCGATATTTAGCTCTTTAAAACAAAATGTGTTTTCCATCAGTCCATTATTAATGAGTTTATAGAGAACAGGCTGTCAGCGTTTGAAGTTAGAAGAAGTCTGCTGCTGAAGGCCGTCGTTTAGGTGTGCTCTTTGGAGTATTTGAGCTGGTCTTCCTGATGGAGAATGGTGTAAGGGGAGTCTTCAAAACTCCAAACTTGGGTTTCTGTTTTGGGTCAAAGGGCACTCGTGATGACCCATCTGGACTCACCAGCAGGCTGCGATCAGTCTTCCTAAACTCTACATTACCACATAGAAAATTAAAAACAAGCAAGATGTTTACCTAATGTACAGTGTAAACATAGTACAGTATTGTACAAAATGTCCCTGACAGTAACAACTGAAAGACCTGGGCTTAGAAGACCTGCCTTAACCGTAGAAACAGGAGATGACAAGTCAATTTGAGCACAGTTTATGCAGTAGCCGTTTTCAAATGTGGGCCTAAATGGAAAATTTGAACAATGTACAGTAGCATAAATTTCCATTTTTTTTAGCACTTCTAGAACTTATGGTTCATACTAGGTTTACACAATTTAGGCTTTAGGGTTTTTGCCCGGGTTATAGAGTAAAGAGAAATTGAAGATAAAGTGCCCAGTAAAGTCTTTATCATGTGCATAAAACCAAAAGCTTCAGGACAGCTACAAATGTCCTTAAATAAATTAATTTATTATATGTTATATATTATATAGCCCTATAGAACACCTGCGCAGTAACCCTCAAACTGGACTTGAAGGACAAAGACTGCCCACATTGAGCGAGTAGGTAATTGTTTTAAAAACCTAAATAATAAAAATAATGTAATAAAATATAATAATAATACATTATTAATCCAGGATCTTACCAGCTGTTTTATTATTCTTGAGACCAAATGTCACCTTCTTTGAATCTGATTTTAGAGTTTGACACTTCTGTGAAAGAAAAACACAATGTATTATTGTATATACATATGGCTACTGATTGGTACAATAGCCATGGCAGTGATTCATTTGCAGAGATGAGACACATGGCTTGGGCAGCACAAGTACTGTTACAATTTTCAGTCCAGTCAATCTTTCAGCAGTTACACCCACCCACGCATCGATAGCAGAGATGTTTATGCACACCACTTTTGTGTTGATGATTCTGAACAGTAGCACTTAAGATTCAGAAATGCTCTACTGTCTGACACTGTTCTCCCGCCCTACGTCAACCAATCATTTGCTTATTTTAAAGTTTAGTATCACCATGCAGTGCATTTTCTTTATTTGGCAAAATCTTTTCCATTAGCAACAAGGTGTGTGCATTTTAGAAATTCTTCAGCACAACATGTAGTCAGCAAACTTGGGTAACTATCTCATCAAACAAAAAACAGAAACGTCTAGTGGAAGTACGCTAAGGTACATTTTCTGACAGTGGACATCCTTATTGTCTATTGTATAGGTTAAAATATATGCATTGTATTTGAATCAATTAAATTAACAAAGCAATTAATTATTCAATCAAATATAACATGTTCTGTGTACTTTTATCATGCCTCCAATGTTCACTGTTCACTGGTGTTAATTCTAAGTAGCATTGGGCCCATAGTTTATAATGGTGATATACTGAACCACATCAAACTGCACAAGTACTGTAAAAGAACAAAAACTGGAAATAAAGTTCAAATGTAGTATGACCAATAGAATTGATTTACACACAAATCAGACCCAGCTTCTGAGTTGTGGTTCAACAGAAGTTATTTAAAAAAAAAACACACTAAAGAAACAGGCCTGGACAAAAATGATGGCACCCATAACTTAATATTTTATTGCACAACCTTTTAAAGCAATCACTGCAATCCAACAACATCTGTATTTTGGCCCAAATTGCTCCAGTTGCCTCAGGTTTGAAGGGTGCCTTCTCCAAATGGCATATTTCAGCTCTTTTCACAGATGTCCAATGTGATTTAGATCAGGAATCATAGAAGGCCACCTCACAATAGTACAATGATTTGTTCTCAGCCATTCTTGTGTTCTTAGCTGTGTTTTGGGTCATTATCCTGTTGGTGGACTATGACAGTGACCAAGCTTTCCTGACACTAGGCAGAACATTTTGCTCCAGGATGCCTTAAAAGTCTTGAAATTTCATTGTACCCTGCCTTCTAGTTTTGTGTCATCTGTCCAAAGGACATTCATCCAACAGCTTTGTGGTTTGTCAATGTGCTTTTTCCTTTTTGTATTTTTTTTTTTTGAGTCCTCTTCGGTCATCTTCTATTAGGTCCACTTAATAGTCACAGTCACTGATGGTGGGAACTTACTCTGATGTACCTTGACCTTGGAATTCACCTCTAATCATGGGAACACCAAGCAGTTTAGAGATGGTCTTACAGCCTTTACCTTTAATATGTTGGTCTATTGTTTCAATTTCTATTCTTCTGAGACAACTCTCTTCTTAGTTTTCTGTGTTTGATGTTGAGAGTGGTCAACACAATGAACATCACAGTGACCACTTTTCACCCTTTAGACACTGATTACAAGTGTGACAGGACAAACGTTAGTTTAACATGTCCCTATGGTCAAATTATTTTACATCTTTTCTAGGGGTGCCATCACTTTTGTCCAGGCCAGTTTCATTTTTTTGTTTTTTAAAAAACTTCTGTTAAACCACAACTTAAAAGCCATGTCTGATTTTCATTAGTTATTTTTTATTTATTATTACTTTTGTCAGTTTCAACTATTGTATCCATGTGTAATTACAGCTTACTGCTTTGTGCTACCTTTTTGCTGGACTCAAGGATACTGGGGTTTCCCTTGGTTTTGCAGAAGAGTGGCGTTGGGATAGCAGCGCTGCTCTGAAATATGATGAAGTCAGCAGCTGAACTTGAGGCAGGCTTTGCCTTCTTCTGTGACTTTTTTGTGCTCAGAGTCGTGGATGTCTTTCCAATATCCTGAGGTGGAAAATCAGATACTGTAATTAAGTCTGAGTTTTATTAGATTATCTGGCAATCAAGTCAGTAACCTTATCACATACTCACATTTCCAAGTTTCGTCTTCTTTGCATCAGTCTCCTTTTCTGCAGCATCATACTCAAATACTACAGGGATCTTCCTCTTCTTCTTGCATGTTTTTTTGGAGGAAGGAACCCCATCCAACTCATCCAATAGGAGTTCACCATCTGCACGGCTAACAACCTGCAACTGGGTTTCATCTATGATCTCTCTGCCTTTACTGGACTTTTTCTTCTTTGCTGGTGCTGTCTTTGTTATCTCAAACAGCAGTTTCTCAGCATCTACCCCTGCAGGGGTAGATGCTTGTTCCTCTCCCACTGTAACCTTAGAGTCTTTCTGATTAGTTTTCTTCTTCTTTTTCTTCAGTGGTGTAGAGGTGTCATCTGCAGCAGGACTCATGTCTTCAGATGTCTGATCTGTTTTCATCTTATTCTGCCTCCCCTTTTTCTTTTCATTAAGTGGTACTGTAGTGGGATATTGTGTTGCTTTACATATGATCTTAGCAGCATTCAATTTTCTCTCCTCCACAACCTTGTGTATTTCATCAACCTTGAGGCTTTTTTTCTTAACCTTCTTCTTGACAGAGGATCCAGCACTTGTTAACTTATCAAGCCTAATTATTTTTCCACCTTCTGCTAAAACCTTACAGTGTATTGATGAGACATCATCTTCTGAGCCCAAGCTATCAGACTCTCTCCCCCTCGGTTTCCTCACAGCCTTCGGGCCCTTTTTTCCCCTGGCAGGGGTTGTGGTTGCGTTTTTTTCTTGTGATGCTGCACAGCTTACTGGTGTGATCTGAGCTTCAGCATCTGTTTGTAACGCTGCTTTCAGAGTCCTCCTTTTCTTCTTCTTTGCAGAGACTGAAGCATCTGCTGCAGAGGACATCTCTGGGTCTGCTATGGTAGGAGTCTGTTGCTCCTCTCCTGTCAATGGAGTTACCTCAGGCTCAGAAGTGCTCTTTTTCTTCTTCTTCCTTGCTGAGGATTCAAATTGGTGCTTGTTGACAGGGATGAAGGATTTTAGTGATTGACTGGTTTCTTCTGTGACTGACGCCTGTTTCTTTAGCTCAGAGTAATGCAGAGTTTCTGGCTGACTGTGTGGAGTAGTTGCTGCTATGACTTTTAAAGATGAGACGGAGCTTTGAGATTGTGCTTCCTTAACTAAATCTTCTGATAAACACTCCAGTGTCAAGTCACCTTCAGTCTTAGTAACTGTACTTTGAACCTGAGCAATAGTTTTCTCAGATGTCTCTGCATTTTTTTCCTCACCTGCACACTGTTTCTGTCCCATTTTCTTCTTCTTCCTCCCCTTTTTTTTCTCCTTCATTTCATCATTAGTGCTTAGATCATCTTTTCCAAAGTCACAGTTTTGCTTGCTTAGTGTGGATGTCTTTTTCTTCCCTGACAAAGGCAGAGATACAGATCACAGACTTGCTCTTCACACTTAATTTTCAAATGACTCAAATTCAATAAAGGCACAGATGAAAAACTATTTCAGTTCATTTATGATAAGCAAACATCTAGATTAAGGCACTATACTAAGGAGGTGGTGTCATAGACATTTCTTATAATGATAATCCTAGTTCACAATGCTGACAGCTGTATTCCTTGTAATTAAGCAGACTTAAGTTTAAGGATGTGGATTTGTTTTACATTTGTTTATGTTAACAAATCCCTAGCTCTCTCTTTATTTGGAAACATTAAGTGATATCACAAAAAATTAACCAGTGTTGCTCCATAGCTAAGTACAGCCATGCCTTTCTACAGTTTCTGAAACTGATTACAGCAACAGTCAACTGTGCGTGACTTCCCTGCTGCCTAGCCAGCAAGTGGTTTAGTTTTAGTTTTACTAAATGAAATGGCAAACTAAACCAGTGAATGAGGAATAAAAACAGAATGCAATTTTAGGAAAACAATTGAGCCAGTGAAGGCTTTGTATGAGTGATTAAGGGTAGAGGTGTCTTGATAACGTGCCAGAGCCAGATAAATGAATCATTAGCGACAGACATTGATTAGAGAGAAGTAATTCTTAAATTATTTTTTGATTCAAAATATTATGTTAACCGCTTTTTATCTGTTTCCGTTTATGACACTGGCTGAAAAGCTCATACACTGTCTACTAATTGAACACACCAGAAAAGACAACACAAGGAAGAGACAAAGTAGGTAATATAGGCAAGTAGGTAGGTAAATATAAACTTTTTAAAAAGTATGTTTGTGTGCGTTTTGTTTTTTACTTTTTTTTTTTTTTTTTTTATTTTATTGTTCCTTGGGTTTATTGATTCCATGTATGCTTCTTCTGTCCTTCAGTATTCAACAGCATTTAACCTGACCCTACACAGCAATTGAAGATCAACATTTCTACACTGTATACAGTAAACTCGAACATGCAGTCCAGATATTAGATGCCTCATTGCTATAAAATCCAAAAAGATAATTAGATTAATTAGAACTCCATTAAACTTTTCCCTAAATCTGCCAACAATTACCTTTCCTTTTCTTGGCTGCTGGGGCCCCCTCCTCTTCCTCCTCTCTGTCAGCTGTTGCACTCTTCATCATTTTCCTGCTGCCAAACATGTCATCATCCTCATCTGTGGACACCTCCTCTGGATACTCATCTTGAGGAAAGATTCCTAGGAACCGTAGAGATGTCAGAGTGAGAATGGATAAGAAAAGTCAAGAACAATGATTGTGTTTTTATGCACATTTCTCTATATGGAGTTCAACAGTTCTTTTTACCAATATGAGGCTGAGCAACAGTTGCTCTCACATCCAAACTGCACCAATAACATTCACAAATCTTACAGTTGACCTTGTCTTTAATATTCTTTGTGACTAATGACCAGTTGCTTTAGTATAAATGAATACTTGGATTTAATTAATCTGATCATGACTGATTTTTCATGATTAATTCTGCGAGGTTTGATTAATGATAATGACAACTCTGATTGAGAATGTTTCATTAATAAATATACTTCATTTTGGATAAATGAACTGGCTATACCAATTAGACAACACAGATGTGTTGTTAATGCCCCAGTGAGAGAATATATGGTCCAGCTGGAGGGATGGAGTATGTGTTCAAATTTTGTCTAAGAGCAAAATGCCTTTGCTCTCAGAGAGGCATTTCAAATCAGTTTTTTTCATAAGTTCGTTGTTTTGCCTGCCTAATTTGGTTAATTCATAAATTCATTGATTTAGACAACTTTTATATTATTTTGTGTTTTGCAAGATTACACTTAATAGTACATTTACAATATGTAATTTGGCAGGCGTATTATGCCAACACGAGTAGGACCAACAGGGTTTTGGTGGCATTTTGTGTCAAAGTAATGGTGATCTAATCTAGGACACACTGACTGAACTGGTGAAGTGAGCTTAGTATTAAGCTGTGTTGGTATCAGTGAAGTAGTGTGATCCTACCTTCACTCAGGTCACGCAGCCTGTGAATCACCATAAGGTGAGAAAGAAGAGAAAAAAAAAAGCATTAGTTGGGAACGATTATTGGTGCAGTGGGAACACCACAGAAAGGCAGGATTTAACCTTTGACTCAAAGAGCAAAAGAACAGCACTTTATTTTAGTAAACTAGTTGAAGCGAAGGTTCCTTGCTGTAGAGGAAAAAGTTGCAGAGCAGGTAAGAGCACACCACTGCTCTGAGTGCAGATTGGCTGGTGTGAGGAAGGTCAGCAAACCTTCTGAACAGGTGTGACCAGCTCTATGTTCACCTTTCTATTAGGACTATCAAAGTCAGTTCACTGGCAAAGTGTTCTTCCTTGCTCCTCAAAATGTCAAAGTTAGTTTTTCCCCATTTGCATGAAGAGTAATTACATTTACATTTAATCATTTGGCAGATTACACTTGAGATACATGGAATGTAGGCCACAGCAGGGATTCAAACCCCCCAGTCTCTTACATGGAGGGCTGATTTTGGAAGCATGGTTCACTTTTAACTGTGAGACACAAAAGAGTGCTTCCTCACTTTTTTTTTTTTTTTTTTATAAATTGTGTTGGGGGAGGTGAATGTCTCTCACAGCACTCTTTTTACAGCACAAAGCAAATACAAGAAACACGGTAAAAATTCACTTATTTAGACTAATACTACTTTGTGCTGGTTTCAGTTTTAGTTGTATTATGGGCAGACTTGAGTTGAAAACAAGGCAGCATTTCTTCGTGCAATGATCTCGCCCTTCATCCAGCCCTACTTATCTGCTCATAGCAGTAGAGTGGTGAGTGGAACCCTTGTCTGCAACATGCTACACCACATTAAGACTACCATCATATAAAATGGATGCACTGAACATATACTGTAGAACCTGTTCCTGCCACAGACAGAGTCTCTACTCACACTTTGATGATTCTGTAGAGTTTCTGTCTGTTGTGGCTCGGTGTACTGCTCCGACTGGCTAACTCCAACAGCTTGTCTGCCAGGACTGAATAGTCAAACTATAAGACATACAAATAAAGAAAACGAATTAATCACCATCACATTTATCAATCTGAGTAAAACTGTACTCATGTGTGAATTGGAACATTTTGTGATAAAACAGGTTTTGATTCAGAAGAGAGAATCTGGGGCTGGGACTGAATGATACAGTAATCAATCATCTGGCTGCTGTGCTTTCATGATTTTTAATTTAGAAATTTTCATTGTCAGCAACACGTCTTAGACCAGCAGTCCTCAACCTTTTTTACACCATGGACCGGTTTAATATCAGACAATATATTCACGGACTTGGCCTTTAAGGTGTGGCAGATAAATACAACAAAATAAAATGACACAACCTGCATAAAAACTGGTATTTTTTTAATATATAGGGTTTTTCGATCAAAATGAGATTTTTGCCAATCAAAATGAAGTGGCGAAGCAGTTTTGAAGGTTTCATTGTCTCATTAGAGAGACGGTCGTCACATATTATGCAGAGAGGGGCTTGGTGCGTGGAGGAAACAGACATCTGAGGACATGAGTCTTAAGTTGCTTTCACACCTTAATTCGTTTGCTTTGGTCCGAATCAGTTGATGAGTTTGTAACATTGTATCAGTTTCTGCTCGGTTTGGTTTCGTTTCACACCGAGTAAAAATCCAAACGAACCAAAACACGTCACTTCAAACGTCCTCTCCGCATATTGGGCAGAAGTTTCTGCCGCGGGAACAAAAAAGGTAAATACAGGAAGAAGGTGAAGTGTTGTGGACTACTGTACGTTTGTGTGACAGGAGAGAGATGACTTTACTATGAATGTTAACGCAGATTGTTAATCCTGTTGATTTTTGTTTTTTACGTTTCATCGCTTGCAGAGTCATCAGATGTGGTGTCTGTGAGACACTTCACCTCCTCACGTCTCCACACTTATCCTCCATTAATCAGACAGCATGTTTTTGTTGGACAAACGAAAGAAATTGGAATCTACACACTACCGAAAGTCCTCAAATCATGAGATATATAGCGTTTGGTCCCATTTTGGTTCGGTTCACGTTCTCACCAGGAGGACCGCACCAGAGTTCCCTAAGTGATGCGGATCGAGACCACCTCGTTTTGGGGTCTCGGTGCGGTTGTTTTGGTGCGCACTCGAGTGCGATCACCGTGTTCACACCGGGCAAAACGAACTCCACTAAGAGGGAAAACGAACTTGAGTCCGATTTAATCAAACTAAATCCTGTAGGTGTGAAAGCAACCTTAAAGCTAGTCTAGATGACTTGGCATTGGTCTCAACACTGTGAGGAATCTCAGTTATCTTTGACAAGGACATCTCCTTTATTTCATAGATAAGAAGTCACTTTCATATTCCACCCGAGGAATATTGCTAAAATTAGGAGCATCCTGTCTCAGAGTGATGCTGAAAAACTTGTCCATGTTACTTCCAGACTGGGTTATTGTAATTCACTATTGATAGAATGTCCCAATAAAATTATTCTCCTCACATATAAAGCATTTAATAATTAAGCTCCATCTTGTCTTACCCCTCATAACCAATGTTTTTGCTGCTCGTTTTACATAATAATGGATCATACAGCTGAGAGGAGAACACATTTGAACTTTGAGAATGTGACACAATTAAGAACTAAACTCACATCAGCTAACATTATGACTTAAATAATTATTGTAGCACAGCTTATGTTTTCTGCCCACTCAGGACTGCATACCTGTGACTTCTACAGTAATATATGGAGAAAAGAAAAAAGAAAAAAAAAAAAAAAAAAAAAAAAAAAAACACACACAAAACAAAAAAAACAAGATCCCTTTTACCTGTAGGACTGGCCCCACGTCAACATCGTGTGGCAGCTCTGTATCTTTCCAGTCACCAAAGTCATCATCCTGATCCTCATCGTTGTCATCTTTTGATTTACATCCTGTAAAAGATTTCCACATTCAAATAAATCTGAGGAGTGGCCACAGAATCTTGCTAAAATTAACTTCAAGAAATAATGAGGCAGCTTTGAGCAATTGTTTAAAAAATAAAATAAAATTTTAAACAAGTGTTAAAAAGTCAACCATATTGCTTGATCTTTTCACATAATGTTTCCTAGAACACACAGTTTTAAAATATTCTTATCAGAATGAGAGACAGCACTCTGAAGCTCAGTCTGGAGAATTTGCATCAGAAAGTAACTTACAGAAGAGGTGATTAAAAAAAAAAAAAAAAGGTCCAGCTTATACAGCTGTTTGAGACATACCGTTAAGCTGCTGTCCTTTCTTGCTCCGTGTTTTGCTATTTTTCTCTTTCAATCTGTCTTCTTCCTCTTCAGAAGCTTCGTCCTCTTCAGAAGCCTGTTCTGAGTCAGAGTCTGAGTCCTCATGTGTTTTTATCTCCCTCATGAGATCTTCAATAGCAAAGGGAGCCTGGTCAATAATGGTACTAAAGATGCTGCTGCAGATGGCTCTGAAGAGAACCCGACTGGTCAAATAGAAAGAAGAAGTAAACAGTGAGCAAGGTCAGTTCATCAGTGCTAGTTTAGACATGAGCCCTGATCTGCACAGGTTTCAACAATGTTAGACCATCCAGTAGAGACATGAAGAAAATTTGTAAGTGAATGATATCTCCTGTGGCTGTGCGTTTACGTGCACTCAAGTAACCAGATTACAGCCAGCTTTCTCTGGTAAGCTGATTTCATAACTGTCATGTAAATGGGAAAACTGGTTACCGTACCGATAGGGGTTTAGAGATATCTGATTTTCACAGGTACATTTCTCCCAAAGGACTCCGATGACCAAAGCCATGTCATGCCATGCAAATGCGTAACCGGGGGATCTAATCTGCATTTTACAAGTCCATAATAAAGGCTGCTGCCACGCTTCCAAAATCAACATTACATTTTGAAGTGAGAATTGATTTCTGTGTCCTGTCGTTTGAAAACCATGTTAACGTTTGGTTGGCCACAATAATTGCAATATGACTTTCTCACCAAATTAGGTGACCTACGGTTGGGAAATTCTTGCTAACTTCAGTTGATTCTGAAAGGTTTTCAAGCCTCCGAGAAAGTTTTTCAAAGAGCAGTAATACCAGTGATACCAGCCATCTGGAATTTTACCATGAAAATTCGAACAGTTTCATCATTGCTACCTACAGTAAAGTCTTTAAAATTATGATATGATATACATATATATGGTATGATAGTTAGACTAAGAATAATGACAGGCATCAGTTTGGCCTTGCTGAGATGATGTTAAAACTCTTAGCTGTCCTCCAAAAGAACCTGCAGATCATGGTCTCTGTCCTCCAAAAGAACCTGCAGATCATGGTCTCTGTCCATAGAAAGAGAAAACGCGCCATTTACTTGGCATACTGCTCACATTAAGGAGATGGGGACTTACTCTTTCGTTTTTGCTGCTGTTTTACAGAACGGCTCGATGAAGATCAAATTCTGCTCCGCAGTGAGCTGGAGGGGTGTGGGGAGAGAAGAGAGATTCCTTATGATGCAAAAAACGTGATAACACAACCAGTAGAAATTTTACTGTAAATTATCAGTTATGAAGTCAATGATGTAGTTCCAAATTCATCATTAAACGTCCTTTGCTGTGGTTCAGCTCTCTCCTAAACCTGAGATAGTGTATTTCAGTGCAATCACGTCCTCTGATGTCAGGAGTGGTGCTCTTCTTTTTATGTGAGGCATGGAGAATCACTTCAACACCACTTTCTCTTGTGATTTAGTAACTGTGGGTCAGCCTGATCAACCTATACATCAAATCTCCTTGACAGCTTCTAATGACAACACGTGTCACCAAAAGTCTTGAACACACTCGTAGTATTGTACCTCTGCTGAACCTACAGCTGCCAGCTCAGTCATGTACAGGTCCAGGATGTGGAACTGCAGCCCGCTCGGCGCTGTGCTGCTGCTCTGCAGGAGCTGAGCTGTCAGCAGCTCCAGAAACTGGCCCACCACACTAGAAGACGCAGTGAACACACACAGATATTCACTTCAGAATTAAAGGACACTAATGTGGTGAAAAAGGTTTCATGAAGACATTTCCGTATATTACCTGACATCCCAGTTTTTCCTCTTTAGCAATTCAAATGTTTGCCTGAACATGAAGCGAACAAGCTAGTAAAAGGAAAGGAAAACAAACACGATTTTGTTTAGTAAGAAATGTGAACGTCTAAACATAAGTCTTCAACAACCTTAATACAACACAAAACATCTGTGTTTTAGTGAGATAACTCTTGTTTGTGGCCTGAACCAAAGCATTGTTGTGCATGTAATTTATCATCGCCACAATGCTCGGTCACAAGGTAAAAGGGAGTGTTTAACAGACAAGAGTTTGGGAAACATGTCATTACTGTCAGGTTGGAAATGTTGGAGTGTCAAACCAAGCCAGAGCCCATAATGTGTAGCAGGACTTGTTTGTCGTCAGGATATGAGGTGTAAGACAGACTGCGTTTATTTGGTTGTTATGGGTTTTAGGTAAACAGTGTTAGCTGGCTATTAAATGTGCCATTTTTTTATATGCGTGTTCTGTCAACTTCTCTCAATCTTAAAAGTTGTCTACACATTATTAAAGAATCTTTTATTAGAATTTTTATCTAGAATTAGTTCAAGGATCAGAACAAATTTTGTCAAAGTCTGTGTAAACAACAGTTAAACAGGTTTTATATGATGTAACCATTCCTTCTGTTACCAGAGGTTATGAATAAATCATTTCCCAAAGACCTTTCAGTGGAGGTGACAGAGGCCAGTCTCCACAGTCATTGTCCTGTACAAACATGTATTCAAAACTCTATGTAAAGCTAATATGAGGCTTCAGCATATTAAACTCATAAAATCAAGTGAATATCTTCCAAAAGCAAAGTCAAAGTTAAAAAATAAGAGTGAATTCTGTACAAAAAAAACATTACAAGCATGTATCAGTGTTCATATGAGCACTAGTATCAATGAAAACAGTTTTATTTTTCGTAGAGCAAACTATTGTCAGGTCAAGTTTTGCCAGCTCTAGCTAAAGATAAGTTAAACATTCTTTGTATCTTTGTCCTCACTTTTTTTATTGTTTCAAACAGGTAGATGACAGTTTTATCCAGTCTAATATAGAATATGACTGGTGTGGTTTAAATTAAGGAACTACACGGTATGTGGAGCATATACTTTACGTTTTTCACCCAAAAACCTCAGTTATTCCTTAGTAAAGCTCATTCAGGATTCTCCTCACGCTCACCTGAAAGAACTTGTCCATCCGCAGCCTGTCGATACCAGTCCACTCTCTTTTGAAGGTCTGCAGGAAGCTCTCCAGATATAACAACTCTGCAGAGAACACCACATAATGTCACCACGAAAAGTACACAGCTTTTCTTGTGCTACCCGTTTCTCACTTTCAGCGTCATTTTAATGTTCTCATTTACAATCTGAAAAGAATTACTTGTTCACACTTGGGCAACTTACGTCCGTTAATATCATGGAAGCTGTGGATCAGGGTGGAGATCTGGTTTGACAACTCCTCCTGAAGAAGAAACATTAATATGAAGATCTAACAGAGGCAAAGAATGGTGGTGGCTGATTGAATATATTCCTAATAACCATTTATGGCAGAAACGCATTCAAGCTTCTCTAAATCAATATATATCTAATACTTTGTGATGTGAGAATAAAGCCTTTTAAAACTGTAATGCCGTTTTTCCCCCACTTGTACCAAGAACAGATTAAGTAGCGTAGAATTTTTATATTTCTTAATTTTTGGGTTTTTTGTATGTATTAGTTCTGAAAAGTACACAGCTTTTCTTGTGCTACATGACCTGTTTTTTTACTTTTATTGTCATTTTTATTTTTTTATTTACAATCTGAAATTAAATAGTTGTTTGCACTTGGGCACAGATTTTTGTGTGCATTAGTTCTGATCAATCTGATGAATCTAATTAGATGTTTAACTTATTTCCAGAAAGAGCTGTAACTCACAGCCATCAAACTTGTCTATACAAAAGAGCACAGCACAGGTTGATCCTAAAATTTTGGTTCATTTTCTGCCGTTGTTGAAGTGCAAATAGAACCTTACATTGAAAATCAAAATCAACATGTTTATTTTTGAACATGGAATAGAGAATAGTGGATGTCAATTACTTTTGTCATTTGCAGGTGATTTGCATAGGGTTTCGGCAGTATCCTGGTTTAATGGTACGCCACGGTATTAAAGGTGGTATGGTTACCATACCACGTATTTTTGCTTATTGCTGGGCATGTCTGCATTAGGTGCCACATGCACATATGGAGCAGGAGACAAAATGTCCGAAGAGAAAAAATAAATTATAATTAGCAGCTTCAATTACTTTAGATATCCTAAAAACAAGTGCAAGGTTTACCACAAGGACAGATTATACAGTTAAAGAAACGGATGGATGCAAGGAGACAATAGAAGGAAAAATAATCACATTTCTACATAGTTCAAGCATTTAAATTATAACTTTAATCAACAACAAATAAAATGACTATTGAAATAATTTCCCACTTACTGCTCAAATCAGTAACTGTGTGTGGGTGAAATGTCAGGTGTGTGCCGTTGCACACCTGCAGTAAAATGGCAGCTATTTTAATAATCATTTAGAGAACTTGTGAAGACATGTCTCCCTATATTCAGAATTTTCACAAATCAAACAATCAGTTACCAGAGAAAATAATCAGGGAATTATTTATGCAGGTGGTGAATGTGTAAAAGAGGCTCACATACTACCTCTTCCCTTTAAAACTGTGTGTAAGACAGCAACAACCTAGTAGAGCTACCTGCACCAATGGTTTGTCTTGCATCCACAGGCAGTAGAAAAGACCCTTCCATAGCTTGAGCAGCTCATCACCTGTGAATCCACCTGTACAGAAGAAGAAGATTTATCTGTGATAAATTTCCTGAGTCCAGGATGCAAGTTAGCTGCAGACAACTGGCTACAGAGACTGGCCTGACGGCAGTAGTTTAAAAAGAGTGAATGTCCGGGTCGTGAAGTGTCCTTCATAACGGGAACTGTATGGTTCTTCTAAAGCATTTTAAAAACATTGTTACAAGTAAGGTAACAGTTAATAATCCAGTTATTGATGCTACATTATAGTTAATTAGTGGTCAGCTGTAACATTAGGTAACTGACATTACGCAAAAACAGTTAGCCCAACAGCTAACCAACCCCACACGTGTATAGTAGCTGCTATTTATGTTAATAATACGCCGATATGGGTCAGACTGGGACAGAAATATTCCAATAATATATGGCAATAATAATTATTATTATAATAACTTATTATACTTATATCTGCCTGGTAACACCAGTAAAGTTAACAACTGTTTAGTATTAACCCAGTCTCTTGAGCTGTTGTTAGAGAGCCGGGGATAGCTGGCTAAAGATGATAGTTTAACTTACCTGTCGCTTTCTGTGACCTGACGTTTATGTATTTCCTTAGCTTCTTTACGGCCTTGGTCCGGGTGGGCTTCTCGTTGGAGGCTAACCTCTGTGCGAACTGCACCTCCGGCTCTTGAATCGAAGCCATGCTCACAGTACTTCACGTGGAGACACGCTTTTCTTCCTCCACTCCCTTGTCTTTCCACACACGGCGCAGACTGGTGACGCAAACAGAGTGCTGTTTATTATGTTATGTTTGAACGCAGCGCCACGGAGCGGCGGCAAGGGAGGATCCACATTTTACGGCGCTGCTCAAATAGAATAGAACGGGTGGTGATGATAAAATCGAAGTTACGTGCACTCGTGAAACCTGGTAACTGGAAATCCAAGTATAAATGCAGTAAAGAATAATCAGAATTCTCCTCTGCCGTGGGCTTTGGAAGCGTGGTCCACATATTTTAACTGTATGGAGAGAGAAAAGACCACTTCCTGACCGCTCTTTCCATTTTTTGATTTGTGTGTCGTGGGACGTGACTGACAGAGCTGTGAGAGATACACAGTCAGTTATAGCGCTCCTTTTTTCAGTGGTCATTTTTTAAAATAAAGTTTTATAAAGATTTCTAATGTCATAATAAGGATCGTTTCTTGAATATTTGCTCCTTTACAGCCTCACTAACTGATTCTGCCAGTACTATACAAGGCTAATAATACGAGCTTCATATAAGTCCTGCTTTAACATGAACATGGACAACTTGTTGAATGGTTCCTGGGGGATGCTTTCACTCCCCTATTGTTTGTGATTTTGGACCAACACAAAGCAGTGAGCCATATGACTCTTCTGAGATTATTAGATTACACTCCAGTTTAAATAAATTCAATCATTATCAATTTCATTATGAAGCTGCTGTGGTCTATTATGCTGTATTCGGCCCTGTTCAGAATTCTTACAATTCAGAAATAATTTGGGGTTTTTTCAGTGTTGCTGTGATCTAATGAGGCTCCATTTGTTTATGCTCTCATCTCCACCTCTGTATACTGAAAATTAGCATATAAATGCATAACTAATGTGGGTGAGCACATCTCTGTGAAGCTGCTGTTGTCACAATATGAGCTCATGCACTGTTTGACAGCATAACAGCATGTACTTTACATAAAATGTAATAGTAGCCTACTCCATATCTTAGTACTACTGGCAAAAAGTAATCAAATCTTCTAAATTTAATTAGATAACTGGAATACACCAAGTGAACTTGTTTTTGTTTTTAGGAACACTGTGTTTATGGTGTCACTATTGGCACACTCATCCTTGGATGACCTCACTCCTAACATCCTCCTAAGTCATCTATGAAAACCTAATATCATCTTGGACTGTGGCTTGAGCCTAGAGTGACATGTAAAGAATGGAATAAAGCAATGTCTTTACTAACTGAATTAATTTAACTGAATTGATTTAATTAACAAATTTATTAACATCAGTTCTGTATTTGGTAACACAAATAAAATTACACACACTTGTATATCTCTGCAACTTGATTTTAAAGTAGTGCTTTGCTTATTAACTTGCGCATGTCTACTGACCACATCATATCCATTTTGGCTCCATTGCCCTTATTTCTATATCTGTAAATAAATACGCTTTAAAGAACTATTAATCATATATTGTGATTAATGGAGTTTGATCTGGTGCTGAAATATATTGCTGAAGTACATTTTCTTTACTGCCTAAACAGGCCCCTATGTCTGCCCACGTGGGTCTGTTCCTGAGGTTTTAGACATTCAGTAATCAGAAATGTGCAGAAATAGTTTTAGATAGATGCACTATCCCTGTTGTTGAGTAGGCTTGATCCCCCTCAGTCATATAATTACACAGAGTGGCCATATGTATAAGTTCTAAAATTGAGCTATCAGACTGGAAACTCCTCACAAGTCCAAAATCCAGATAGTATACACCAGTCTGTTTAATCTAACCAAGAGGATCCAGGAGTACAGGAAAAAGTATGTGAACACTTTGAGGTTACATTGAGTTTTGCATGAATTTGTCATACAATGTTCTCCGATCTCCATCTAACTTATATAATACAAAAACACAGTCTGCTGAAAATAATAGTACACAAACATTATATGTTTTCATGTTTTTATTGAACATATAATGTAAACATTCACAGTGCAGGGTGGAAAAAGTATGTGAACCCCTAGCCTAATGACTTCTCCGAGAGCTAATTGGAGCCAGGAGTGAACCAACCTTGAGTCCAATCAGTGTGATGATATTGGATGTGTTGCTGAAAGCTGTTCTGCCCTTTAAAAACACAAACCAGTTTTGGGTTTACTATTGCAGCACTGTTGCTACTCTCCCTAGGTGTGGTCGTCCTGTAAAGATGACTGCAAGAGCACAGCGCGGAATGCTGAATGAGGTAAAGAAGCATCCTAGAGCGTCAGCTAAAGACTTACAGAAATCTCTGGCACATGCTAACATTTTTGTTGACACGTCTACAATAAGGAAAACATCAAACACGAATGGAGTACATGGGAGGACACCACGGAGGAAGCCATTGCTGTCCAAAAAAAATATTGCAGCATGTTTGAAGTTTGCAAAAGAGCACCTGGATGTTCCACAGCACTACTGGCAAAATATTCTGTGGACAGATGAAACCAAAATTGAGTTGTTTGGAAAAAACACACAACACTATGTGTGGAGAAAAAAAGGCACAGCACACCAACATCAAAACCTCATCTCCACAGTAAAACATGGGAGAGGGAGCTTCGTGGTTTGGGGCTGCTTTGCTGCCTCAGGGCCTGGACGGATTGTTGTCATTGATGTAAAAGTTAATTCCAGAGTTTATCAAGACATTTTGCAGGAAAACGTAAACCAACTGAAGCTCCACAGAGGATGGATGAGGCAACAGAACAATGATCCAAAGCATACAAGTAATTCAATAAAAGAATAGCTTCAACAGAACAAAATACACCTTCTGGAGTGGCGCAGTCAGAGTCCTGACCTCAACCCGATTGAAATGCTGTGGCATGACCTTTACGTTAAGAAATGTTTGGTTGAGGTTATTGCTGCCAAAGAAGGGTCAACCAGTTATTAAGTCCAAAGGTTCACATACTTTTTCCACCCTGCACTGTGACTGTTTACATGTTATGTTCAATAAAAACATGAAAACATATAATGTTTGTGTACTATTATTTTCAGTGGACTATGTTTTTGTATTGTTGTGACTTATATGAAGATTGGAGCACATTTTATGACAAATTCATGCAAGACTTGTCCGGGCGGCAGTAGCTCAGGTGGTAAAGCAGTCGCCTATGAACCCCAGGGTGATTGGTTCGATTCCCGGTTCTCCTGGCTACTTGCTGAGGTGTCCTTGGACAAGACACTGAAACCCCGTAGTAGCTATCCAACCGAATTTCCCCAAGGGGATGAATAAAGTAATAAAATATACAGTACATTAAATAACTCCATGTAACCTCAAAGGGTTCACATACTTTTTCCTGCAACTATATACAACGGCAGCAGGAGACTGAATAATAATCAACCAGATGAAGTGCCATGGCAAGTCAAGTCCCTGCATGGGATGTACCACTGACAGACTGTTAAGGTGGCTGATTTTGAGAATTATAACAAGGCAAGGAAAAGCTAGACATACAGAGCAGAGCAAAATCAGGAATGAGCGTCAGCTTTACAGAATGCAGATTTTTCAATAGTAAAGTCAAAGGCATATTGTGTTTCTGTCATAAGGTTCAAAGAGTGAACCTATAAATGCAGTGGATAGTCTGACTTTCAGAGTGATGGGCCTTCTGTTTTCTGTTAATCTGATATGATAATGCTTTGTCTTCTTTGTTGGTGGGAATCTTAAATATCTTGCACATGTTTTAAAATTGTAATTTTTCTATGTCTTCCTACAAGCATCTATAGAAATCACTTCTTTGTTTTCACTGTTCATCAACTAAGTATTGAAAATTCTCAGTATTGGCCTATTGTGTACTTCAGGAACTGGCGTTTCTAATGTCTGCCATTAGTAATTTAATGAATATTTAAGAACTAAAATCAATTACAGTTAGTGATTGTGGTGTTTGGGCGTCTTGCTGAGTTGGCTACCTGAAGGGTAATGAATGAAGATCTCCAATTTAAAGACTTTAAAATTAATTGTTGAAATGTACAGTAACTTGCTCCAACCCTAAACTATTTTCTATTACGCTGAACTCGTGGCTCCAACAGATCACAGAAACATCAGAGCTATGTTGTGAGAGCGCTGCTTTGTTTTATTCAAAATCACGAAAACCAAACCTGTAATGACTGGCTGATGAGGTGTTTCTAATATTCCTGTGTGACATAAAGCCAGCTGGGATCTGATCGGAGTGTGAAGGGCAGCACGAGCCGGGGGTGACGTCAAAGCAGCGAGAGTGCGCCGCAGGCAGCCCAGCTGTGTGTGTGTGTGTGTGTGTGTGTGTGTGTGTGTGTGTGTGTGTGTGTGTGAGAGAGAGAGAGAGAGAGAGAGAGAGAGAGAGAGAGGCTTTGAGGTGACAGTCGCTAGCTTGCACACAAGGAAGTAGACGATATGTCGCTGCGTTGAAGACGGAAACAACCACGAACCGTCGACTTTTCTATACGAGGTAAGTCCATCAGCCGACATAACGTGATTCTGGAGAATTTTGTGTGGCTTCGAAACCGAGCCACGGTCTGCGGTTGGACGTGTGTTTGAGCCGCGATCTTGTCTGACGTTAGCTAACATTAACGTTAGCTGTTGGTGAAATGACAAGAAAGCTCGGCGTTATATCAATCACCGTGTTGGTGCCCTGCCTCAGGAGAAACAATTCCGCGTTTATCTGATGATCTGTCTTTTGGCTTCGTCGGTGCATTATTGATAACTGAGGTCAATTTTAGTAACGTTAACGTAATGGTTGAGTTACTGTTCGACATGTGATATAGCCTACACGAACCGAACAAGAGAACGTTAAGTTCAACCAGTCCATTCTGTAGTTTTGGTCTCTGATGCTCTTCTCAGCCTCAGTAAACACTGCTGTCCTTTAAGTTACCACATGATGAAGCTTCAAAAAGCAGAAAACTCTGCCAGGAAGCTATTCATGTCACATGAGATTTACAAGCGTATATCGGTGATTATAAAAGTCGTCTGATCAATGTCGCAAATGCATAGAATTGCTGGTTGTAACGTGCCCAGGCTTCAAGGTTTGCACTCCAACAGTTCAATTCAATTCTATGTGTATAGACCCAAATCACAACAGAAATCATCTCAAGGCACTTTACAGTTTAAGGTTTACAAAATATAACTCAGAATAATACAGAATTATATCGAAAACCAGTAGGCCTACTGTCGAAAAACACAACTCCAGTTAGACTAACGTTAGTGTCCACGCAGTTCCTGCCTCTTTGTGCAGGAACTGTGATATCCCAAAACCTTGCTGCTGCTGCTGCTGCTGCTGCTGCTTACCAAAGGGAAAGCGATGTGCTTCCACACTCCTGTCCTCAGGTGCCTGTAAGCACACTGGGGTCAAAAAAGGGGAAAAGGCAGCAGCATGGAGGTTAGAGATGAGGATTTGGGAATGTGAAAGACATCAGTTTCTTTCTAACCACCCCTTGAAATCTGTGCCCTGATAATCAACATTACTGACTGCCTCTCCCTTCAAATTCAAATTCAGAAATACACACACAATACATGGCTTTTTAAAGTATCTTTTTACATTATCTTTACCATGACAGTTCATGTGTGAAGTGGTTAGTGCTCGTAGACAATTGGGTACTTTATTGATTTAAAAAAAAAAAAAGGTTTTAGGAAACGGCGAAAAAAACAGAAATTACTTAAGTAGCAAATGTCATCATTTGTGGGCCTTCTAAATTTAATACACACATTTTCTTTTGCCTCCATTATAGATTTGTCCTGTGTTTTGATTGTAAATAGGTGTCACTGTCACTGACGTGTCACACAATGTGAGCCTGCTTTTTATGCTCTAAAGGACAATGGGCCTAGCAGCAGCCATAATTGACAAATGTTCCTGTTGGCTGGCACTTTATGGTCCCTTCTTTTTCTTCTTTTCTCCTACGGTACCTCTCTGCCTTTTATCGTCTTTTCAGACTGCTGAAGTTTCCATCCAGCTCCGGTGCTCTATGTGCCGGCCACGTGTCCTCGTACTGACCATGTCCCAGCAGTTTCCTCTGGAGTTGAGATGATCTCAGGCAGTACTACCATGTCTGCAGGTATCCCATCAGTCTCTGCAGCGTGAGCTCACATCATCTGCCTGTCACTGTTATTGTCAACACCTACATCTAAACATGGCCCCTGTTCCTCCTGGGATCCGTCTCCTGGTTTCTTTTGACAGGGATCAGTGGTGAGTTGTCATTTTATATGTTTGCATTTTCTCTGAATTTCAGCTCACTGTCTGAACAGTCACACTCCAATATTTGTTATGAGCTTTCATTTCTGATTTTAAAATGTGCTTTGTTAGCCACCATCTTTAACTCTTAGTCTGGTTGCATTGTGTATTTGTCAGCATTTACCCCATCCAAGGGTCTTTCTCGCGTGTGTGTGTATAATTGCTAAATAGAAATAATAAATTGTTAAAAAAAATGTATCAATTGTTTGTTCAGTGTTGTATGTACTGTATGCTGTATATTATATGTACTGTGTTAGAGTAGTGTGTAAGTGAAGGTATAGAAAAAAATGTTTGAACTCAGTCTTTTCCCTTGTGGCCTGTGACGGTTTCGGGAAAATCCGCAATGCTTAATTCATACGTACTAAAGCCCTATTGATTACACCTGTCTTTGCTCAAAGGATTAATTGGCTGTACAGCAAATCCACCTGTCCGTCAGGCTTTATGGGTGTGTGTCAATATTTGAGCCCTATTGTAAGCAAGTTAATATTTGACAGTGGTACTGAGTTCCTGTATCTGTAGTGTGAAAGATTCAAATACCTGCTCATTGTATAAACCAGATGTTCAGGTTCTTTGTGACGTGAAGAATGTCGCAGACCTACTGGTTGGCTGAGATGTCTGACATTCCTAGTTGTTACAGAGTATTCGAATTTGAATTCACTCCAGCTTCCTCCCAGTCCAAACATACTGTATGTGGTTAGGGTAAAGGTTAATTGGTGACTTTAAATTGCCCACAAGGGTGAATGTGATTGTGAATGGGTGTCTGTCTCTATATTGGTTCTTTTACATGTACTCAAGTAACCAGGTTCCAGTCAGTTTTCTTTAGTAAGCTGATTTCTAAAGTTTAATGTAATCAGCGTAGAGGATTAAAGAAACCTGATTTCCAGATTTTTCCCAGAAAACTCCTGTGACAACAAACTACTGGGTTTGGGTCAGCTTTTTACCAGAGCGCATGTACAACAGAGGCTGCTGACATCACTCTACGACTATCAGCTGAGAAGTGCGGCTGAATAAAAGGAGAGATTGTTCCACATTATCAAGTCTACCCAACTAAAACTGAAACCAACACAGTGTGCGCCATAGATGTCTAAATAAGGCACTTTTCACCGTCTATTTCTTTAATTAGGACAGTTTGCGCTGCAAGTGCTATGACTGCCAGTATGTCTCTTTCTGCCTGTCAGCTCCCTGACACACATATCAGGAAAAAAAAGATAGAAAGAAGTGGTCAGGAAGTGGTCTTTTCTGTCTACATACAATTAGTTACCATGCTTCTAAAATCAGACCAGGCCCGAGCAGAGAAGAAATAAGAATACTTTTATGCTGCATTTATACTCGGATTTCCAGTAACCAGGTTTCTTGGGTGCGTGAGAAGACAAAATGTCATATCACACATTAATACTCCCTGGCATCCCCAAAGTTTAATAAAATATCCCATATGTTCTTGCCTTTGTGTTTCCTCTCTGCAGGTACAGAGCTCTTACCTTCATCCTCACATTCCTGCTCTATACCAGTTTCCACCTTTCCAGGAAACCCATCAGCATCGTCAAGGTAGCTGTTTACATCTTAGCCGCATGTCTTCTGGCTCTCTGTCTGTGACTTATGGTGTTTTATGGTTAACTCAGTAGCGCACTTACTCTTTTATATTGACAGAGCGAGCTCCACAAAAACTGCTCATCTGTCAGCGACCTAGTCACCATGGCCTCCGGCAGTGGCAGTGGCAGTGGCAGTGGCAGCCAGCAGCCCTCCCTACCATCTCTCCAGGCAGACATGGACTGTAGCTGGAAGCCTTTTGGTTTGTATCTGCTCAACCTGTGACATTTCAGAGACTATGGTGGATTTCCAAACGCCTAACCATTTTAGTATTTTTGAATGTCCGTCTATATTGTCCTGAACCATACAAAATTTCTTGATTCTCTCAGATAAAGGCAACTACAAACAGCTGCTTGGAGCCATGGACTATTCCTTCCTCTGTGCCTATGCTATCGGGATGTACCTCAGGTGAGAGGACTGAAAGAGGTGGTTTGTTATTTGTAGCTGAATTGAGTCACTGTATTATGAGTAAAAGAGTAAAACACACCAGATTATATGAATGTAAGTATTATAATAATCCGTTTCCATTGTGTCATTTTGTAATGGTCAGTGAAATTTGTCAACAGAGCAAGACACTCAGCCCTCTTAACTGAATGGTTTTATTATATGAAAAGTTCTTATCTCTGTCTTAGTTTAAATCTTAATTTACTTTAATTTAATATGTAGGATCTGGTAGCTGACATTTCATCCTTGCGTTTCCTTTCAGCCAGTCCACTCTGCACAGCACCTGAAAGTTTAGGACTTAAAACCAGGTTTCTGTTGCTGGATCATGCTTCTTTCCTTCAGGAAACTGGAGTTACATACATAAAGCATTGTTTATAATCATGTAACTTTTTGTGTCACAGAGACCAATAACTCACCCAACAACTGCGCAATGTCCTGATATGATCCTTTGGATATAGTCCAGGGTGCATACGTGAAAATGGCTACAGATGCAGTGGTTTGCAGAAGTCATCTATTGCTAGTGCCAAGTGTTGTTTGGGGGAAGAAAGTATACCTGTTTAAGAAAAGCTGTAACAGTTAATAACCACCAAAACTCTCATTCAACCCTATTTATGGGAGTAAGCTGTTAAAATGGCAATGTATCTAATATTTATCCACACAGCGGCATCATTGGGGAGCGCCTTCCAATTCGACTGTACCTGACTGTAGGCATGCTGACCAGCGGCCTGTTTACCTGCATGTTTGGACTGGGTTACATTTACAATATCCACAACCTGGGCTTCTATATATTTGTTCAGGTGAGACGCACCATAAGGTTTTAGTTAAAAAAACAACTAATTCTTTTACCAAGAAAGCAAGACCTTGCAAAACATGGAGCCAACTTGTAGTGCTTGTACTTGCTATAGTACTGTAATGAAATTACAATGTAGCATGTAGCAGAAAAAACATTGTTGTGTCATTACTGGAAAATTTAAATATTTTGCTCAAGAACTCTTGGGTATGTGTTACCCACATAACCCATTCTGCCACTCACAACACAGACAATAGTTCAGATAGACACTCATGTACACATATGTAAACAGAGATTTAAGTACCATGTTTTTATACATGGTGAAACAGAAAGAAGTTGTATGCACACTTTTAACCAAGAGAGTGTCTCAATAACAGAGTTTCTGATACCTCACTGTAAAGCATATTCTCTCCTAATTCTTCCTGTCATGATTTCAGGTGGCCAATGGCTTGGTGCAAACCACTGGCTGGCCCAGTGTGGTGACCTGCATCGGCAACTGGTTTGGAAAGGGGAGGTAAGGTCAAGTGGATAAATGGATAGATTTCTATCCAGTGCACTACAAACATGGACATTTTATGGTATTGTGTTGTAGCTTAATGATGACATATGAAAGGGACCTGCAAAACCTTCCCCTCCTGACCTGTTGTTACTGTTTGCAGGCTGGCCAGCTAATTTGCTAGTCAACTACAGCAAACATGAACCAAATATAAACCTGCAAGTGTCAACATCAGTCAGTTAAGATGCCACATTTCGTGTTCATTATTTTTCACTACCAACGTAAACACTGTCTGTCAGTACTTTGTAAACTACAGTTTAACATATTATTGACTAAGTATACATGCATACTTATTTTTAGAAGCACAAATTAGCTATAAAATGACAGAAGAAGCTGCTTCTTGACCTGTTTTTGTGTGTGTAAGAGCATTAAAGTAAGGGATGGAAATTAACTTATTTAGACTCACTAAGGTGCATGATCAGAAAAACCTGACCTCTTCAGGTAGATTGCTTTTCAAGAATGCAGCTTTATCTGCCAAATATAGGTGTGACCAGATTTTTTTGCAAGAGTGTGTATGTCTTTATCTTTTGCTCAGTGCATTGTCTGCTCCAATTTATATAGTAGAAACAAAGAAAAAAATAATTCAGGAGGCACTATACAGTTGATACAGGTTGCAGGTTGGTGGAATGTATAGCCAACGTCATATAGTAGGCAAAGCTTTTTTAGTTCTTGACAAAAAGCGTGTGATCCTGTCAGGCGTGGACTCATTATGGGGCTATGGAACTCCCACACCTCAGTAGGAAACATCCTGGGCTCTCTAATTGCTGGCTACTGGGTCTCGTCCAACTGGGGCCTGTCCTTCATCGTACCAGGTCTCATTATTGCAGCCATGGGTGTCGTCTGCTTCCTGTTCCTCATTGAGCGTGAGTGCTATCTGTTGCCTGTTTTATGGATCATTGATAATCAATAGCAGCTCTTATAAGAATATAACCATATTCCATCTTGTTCCCTTTTCAGATCCAAATGACCTAAAATCCATTCATGCTCAAAACTCTTCCCCAGGCAAGAGTGTGAGTACAGATTTTTTTTTTTTTTTTTTGTGAATGCATTGTATTGTATGTTGTATGTATTCATCTGTTATTAATTACCAACCATTAGGGCCTTAGTATTTATGTCAGCTCACCCCGAGCAATGTTTTGAGCTGTTTTGACACTGTAAAACATACAGTTTAGTTATAATGCAGCGTAAGACTTAAAGAGCACTCAATGGGGTGCGTGACGACAGTCACCATAGTTACAGTCTCCACCTGAGTGACTCTAAAGCAGCAGCTGTCAACAGTAATTTGACACGTGCACACAAACAACGTTTTAAAATCACAAACACAGTCACCAAGATGATTCTCATAAACCAAAATCTCCCATCATCTTATTCCTGAACTCACTGATTGTGTAAGATTTCAGTCTTTATTAGAACCTCTGGCCATGAGCTGAGAGCCACAAACAGAGCATAGAAGTCAGATTCTGAAGTGAAAGACTAACACATTGTTGGTTTTATCTTCTGAAATACTTGCTGTAATTTGTTGACAACAACAAACACAAGATGGGGAAATCTGTGAATGGTATGTGATTAATTGTCTCTTCAATCAGGTTCCAACCAAGAGTTGGAATGGAGTAAATGGACACACTGAAGTGTATCTTCAATACAAGGACAACAAAAGCCAGGTGTGTGTCACTTTGTGTATGTTACAGGGTTAGGGTTAGAACAGCTACATAGATTTTCTTTGCTTACTTCCTATAAGCAGCCAGAAAACGGAATCTATCTACATGTTCTTAAAGTGGCCATACTATTGTCAATCTAAGGTTTACATTTTTATGGGGATCCAATTGATACAAGACCATATGATTTTCAAGTTTAAAAAGTGCAAATACATGTTATAATGTGTATTTCTGCAACAGCTCTTGTCTTGAAACTAAGGGTACATCCAAGTTGCCTTAACTGATCGTTCTTGGATCCTCAATCCTCACTGGAAGTTGTTCTGCTCCTCTCTCTAGAAGGACATCTTATTTCATTCTGAGGAGCGAGAAATTATGTTTGAGGAGAGATAAGCGAGGATACACAAGTATCCATCCTTTGTCGGAAATGTGATCACACTGATCTGAAACCGAATCATAACAGCACAGTTTTCAAATCCATCATTTGGAGAATGGATCTGTAGTTCTCTTTGACAAAGAACCCTGGACAACTGCTGTCATTGACCCAGGACAGCGTGGACATGCATATAAATGGAGCCATTATTTTATTTATTAAAATTGTTGGATCTAATAAAGCATTTCTACAAATTCATATGCTGTGGAGACAGTGGTAACTGCATCTTAATTATAATTTGCACAAGTGTAATTTTCAATCAAACAAAAGTGACCACAAAGTCAGCTGATCCACAATCATCGCAACAGACGCTGCAGATTTTCAGAGGAGAGGATGTCTCAAGTCTCCAAAAACCCTGTTTTCTCAATTCCTCTCTCTTAAAAATCTTTCCTTGTATCCCTCCATGTATCTTTAGTGGGAAGGACTAAGACAAGGAGAAGAGATGGATGCAATTAAGGGAAATGGGATGTACCCTGCAAAGACTCATTTGAGCGCCTGCAACTGTAATGGGAACCACTTATATCTCTCCCTGGCTCCAGATGCCATCTCAAACTAGAGAAAGTTGTCTGGTCCACATGAAATGTTATAACTTATAAAACACAATAGTGGTCCAACAATTTCATTACAATGTTCCTGATTTTTCCACTCATGCAGCTACAGTCAGAACAGCACTGTTCTGTAGTAACATCCTAGCCAATAATCCTGTTGAAAACAGTTGTCCGTGAAGTGCTGTGAACAGAGGAAAACATTTCTCGAAGTCTGTTGCTGGACCAGTAGTAGAGTCCTTTATATTTTACACCGATCACCCACCATAGTCATACCACACAGTGGTTTTAATATTGTGGCGCACTTCACAGCCTCATGAACAAACTGTGATGCACTGTATTCTGACATCTGTCGATCATGGCCAGCATTACATTTTCCCATCTTGACCCCAGTCCAGCACTTGGTATTAATATTGTAGCTGAGCTGTGTGTGTCTGTCTAATGAAGTGGTAACTGTCCAAGTCAATTACCTTAAATGGTGTGAACAGTATTAGAGGGTAGATTCTCTGACTAATTACTGTAACAAGTTTCACTGTAACATGTCTTTGTAATCCATTTAGGGATGCTACTGTTGCAAGGATAGTATTCAAACCAGGAAGGTCAGTTCTTTCAGTGCTTCTAGGTCTTCTTTCTTGGCTTCAGCAGCAGGCAGAGCTGTGGGATTGTGTGGCATTCTGGGTGATAACTTGGAAATGGTTCTTAAGTTGAATCCAAATGTCCACCCATTGTGGACATCAGTCAAACATTGTATCCTGACACCATCATTACATCAAGTTCTTGACAGCATAAAGATTCTGACCCTTTTTCGACCTCATGAACTGTGAATTTTCTGATTTTGCTGCTCTTAGGAAGTGTAGGACATTTGGATTCAGCCTCATGGGAGGTGATGATGTTACCACAACACTAACCAGCTCACTTTGTCTACATACAAGTTGCTGCATGAACTCAACAGATCCAAATTTAACATCACTGAAACGCAAACATCTTTTCAATGAATGGCTCCTGACCTACAATCAATCTTTGGTTCTGTTATTAAGTGGACAAGTTACATGGTACAGAAATCCAGCTACTACTGCAGCACCTAATCATTGTCTTGTTTTTTTTTTCTCTCTTCGTGTCTCCTTTAGAGTTACGACACTGAGCTGTTGCTGCCCAAGGACACTATGTGTGTACCTGTGCAACCAGTTGTTGTCGTGAAGAGTGAATCTAAACCTTCCGCCATCAGCTTCATGGGAGCCCTACGAATACCAGTCAGTCACACATAAACACACATACAGGGACACACACAAATCCATCATATAAACCTATCTATTTGGCAGGACACAGACATGTCATTACTTGGATTTTAAGTTGTTGCCCTTGTTTGGCCCATTAGAAGGTTGTACCAGCTTGTTCAAGATCTTAGCCAATAACCGTGTCAATACAACATTCAACGGGCCGTTACAACCTTCTAATGGACCGGTTCTATCGGCTAGGTTAATGGCCAAGATCTTGAACATGCAGCTAAAACATCAAAATCAAAAGGGCCAACAAAAAGAAAGCAGTTATATGGGCAGATTTTTTTATCAATCCCTCAGGGTAGCCAGGTTTGTGTTGCAAAGAAAATGAAGGCAAATAGTTAAATCACGACCCAGACAGTTTCCATGCTCACTTCCAGTGTGTTTTGTGTTTGCCTGTTAGGGGGTGATTGAGTTCTCTCTGTGTCTACTGTTTGCCAAACTGGTCAGCTACACCTTCCTCTTCTGGCTGCCACTCTACATCACTAAAGCAGGTACAACCAGTATTTCTGATACTGTCCTTCATTGGCATCCTCTTGATTTGCACAATCAACCCAAACAAAATGTCATTTCATTTGTGTACATTGTTCTGTATTGTATTTGTATCAGGCGGGTACTTTACTGACACTATGTGATGACTGAAAGTCAAAGACAGGCTTTAACACAGGATCAAGTTATGTAGTAATTATAATATAATTGAATCCAGTATTCCAGATGTAACATGCTTTGTACCGTCCATATTTTCCCAAATTCCCATGTTCTGTGTATTTAATAGCACAGCCAAGTGACACAGTGACACAGGCTTGAAACATCTCTGTTGTCTTAGGGAAAATTGTTCTCTCACAGGCTGCATCGCCGATTGACCACTGTTAGAATACAAGATTCACCCAGCTTTTCATGTGTATCCCCTGTTATATTTTCACACAACTTGATTAAGTTATCAGAGTGTATTCTACTACCTATTTCCTAATACTTGACTCTGTCAAGTACCAGGTTGGACACACCTAATGACCCACTTTAAGTGATAAGAGGGGTTTGCAGCGGTGTGACTATTACATCTTTCACATCCTCCCCTTCCATTGTTTCACCTAAAAAGCCTATTCAGGTCAAGGGGTGAAATGAAACCAAACCTGGAGCATAAATGTGTGGGCTCTAACCAACTATCTTCAGACTGAAGAAGCTACTTGGATAAGTAGCAAAACGTTTCAACCTAACAAGAAGGAAGTCCAGTCGCCATGACTCAACTTCCAGATTGACACTGTCAAGCTCTTAATAGTATCTGCAGTTTGCACCAAGCCATTCTTATCCTGTCAACCTTGTTATGATAAAGCACTAATATTTCAGACAAAAGACACTGCTAGATAAAAAACCAAAATAATGGTTGTGTCTCAGCTCACCTAGATGCTAAGAAGGCTGGAGATCTCTCTACCCTGTTTGATGTGGGAGGAATTGTGGGTAGGTGCACATTTTTTCTTCTTTCTCTTATCATTCTTCACAGTGTGTGTGCATGCTTGTTCATCCTACATTCACTTACTTTCGTGTGTGTGTGTGTGTGTGTGTGTGTGTGTGTGTGTGTGTGTGTGTGTGTGTGTGTGTGTGTGTGTGTGTGTGTGTGTGTGTGTGTGTGTGTGTGTGTGTGTGTGTGTGTGGGTTTGTGCATGTACGCACATACATGAGCAGGTGGGATCTTTGCAGGAGTGATTTCTGATAAACTGGGGAAGAGAGCCACAACCTGTGCATTCATGTTGCTGCTGGCTGCTCCGACAGTAAGTTTTCATTACACTGTTATGCATTTTCTTCTCCCTGTATTTAGTGCACTTGGACAAAAATGCTCCTTTTTGCATATTTATATTTTGTGTTATTTTTTGCATGCAATATCAAGTCATGATAGTAACCCTTTTGAATTTTTTGAACATGTTAACCCTTTTGTTTATGATACACAGTACACTGACTATTCCTTGTCTTGGACTGATAACAGGACTCCCTGGTGCCTAAAACCTTTTTCACAGGGCTTATTTAGATGTGGGAGTTATGAATAGTGACTGAAAGTGTGACTCTTTTGACCATCATGTTTTGTCTTTGTGTTGCAGCTGTATGGCTTCTCCATGATCAGTCAGTTTGGTATAGGGCCAACTATCGGTAAGAGCCAAATTACACTTCTCAGCTTAGTTGAAATGATGACAAATTAATCATAAGAACATCTACCAAACATTAACTGATCCTAGCTCTAAAATCTTTAAAGAGTCAACTTAAGTCTTAAAAGTAAAACTATGCTTTGCTGAAAGTGAAGTGACCATTAAGGATTTGCCCCAATAGAAAATGTTTGTTGTTTTATTTGGAGCAGAAATATGTGAGAGCTAGGTGATTAGTATAGTGTAAATACAATGGAGAAATGTTCAAATTTGTGCCAGCTCCAAAATGACAGAGAGCTCTTCAGTTAGACCAGCAGGTGGCTGTGTTACTGCACAGACACAAGCGACTGAGAAGGGAGAGTCAAGTCAGTGAAAAGATATATCAGTATGAAGTGGATGAGCCCACATTACCTCAGTTCATATGTACTTCCATTAAGCATGATTAATGTGGATTATACACACATCTGCATGACACTGGCTCTATCTAAATACAAGATATAAAAGTATCAAGTTATAGTGATAGAAGTATATATAAGTAAGTTATAGTGAAAAACAAAATATATCTACATTACAGAAATAATGCAGGATGTCCACAGATAAAAATCTTCACTCATTTTATGAAGAGAGAGACGTTATTTTTTGATAGTCATGAGTCACTGTAGTGATAGCAAAGTTACTCTGAGTTTCCTAACACCAACATCTTGTAGACTTTAGCTTTGATTGGCTTTTATTCTCTTTGAGGTTTTTTTTGTGTTTCTGCACAGATGGAAGTATTTTTTGTGTTCTGGTCTCTTAAATGTTCCAAAGCAGTTTGAGTCATGTTGCACATTTGCACTTTAGCAGGCTATCCCTCTGTGTGTCCAGCTGCCAAACATGTAGGGGGTCCAGATGAACAACTCTAAATTTATCCTAGTAGCTCATCAACACTGATTGTCTGAATACTACTCATACATTTTTTATTCATTCATTGACTGAGCTGTGGGGGGTCAGAGCTGCAACTTATTATTCTCACAGAGTGGTAAAAGGAATTTTGATATGTCATGATGTAATACAGTTTGATGCAGCCAAGGTTAAGGTTCAGCTGCAGAGCATTAACAGGATGTGATGAGGTTTCCTTATCAGATGTTAAGTGGTCCATTGCCCACAGGGTAGTTTGCTCCAAGCACAAGTCTGTATAGATACTGCATATCTTTCTGTATCTATCACTGTCAAAAACATAGAGTGGTAGATGTGTGCAACTGTAAAAACTCTCTATCACTGAAACTCAAAATAAAACTTAACAAGTTTTTGTTTCCTAGGCATGCTGCTAGTTTGTGGAGGTCTAGTCAATGGACCATATTCCCTCATCACAACTGCAGTGTCTGCAGATTTGGTAAGCATGTTTAATTCTCTAATTCCAGTTAAAGTGTGTTTGTATGAAACAGGGCCCCTCTCTCATCTCTCCTTCTTTGCCTTTTTACCTTTGACCCTAGGGGACTCACAAGAGCCTCAAAGGAAACGCCAAAGCACTGTCTACTGTCACTGCCATCATTGATGGCACAGGATCTGTAGGTCAGTACCATTGATCAACATGCAATAAGAATAAAGTAATTTATTACCTAACACAGTACACAGCTAGTACAAGTTTGAAGTTATGAATACAGAAAAAGCAAAAGGCTGTTGCACAACATGATAGACTTTTGTCAAATCAGAAATGTTGAACTGCTGTCAACAGTCCACTGTCCCACACGTAATATTTTACATAAAACTGTATCCTCAACACAGCTATGTTTTTGAGGTGAATGGAACAGTTGTAGATTTTTTTGGAAATAGATTTGAAGAAATTTTACGCATTTGTCTACACACAATACACCATAATAACATGATTTTGAAATGTTTGCAAGTTAAATCAAAACTAAAACAATATTCACATCTTAATTCAATATTTTGTTGAAGCCATGCCAATCTTTTTGGGAGACTTCTTTGGTGGTACCATTCCAGCCTTGTCTTGGCTGTTCTGGATTATTGTTGTACATGATATTTAAAAGGGGTCCATCTATATTACAGAGGAATGTTGTGAAAGGCTCGATTTTATGCAGATAACCTTGACAACCCATGACACAGAGCTAGCTACAGCATGTGAGAGTCAATTATTTTGATTCAAGTGGAAACAAAAGCCTCGAGTCATTTATTACCTGATATGAAGAAATTCTAAACAAAATTAATTTTTAATCATGTCTTTTTTACACTTTATTTAAGTTACTGGGAGAGAAAAAAGTCAGAGCAATTTGTGAAAGCAACTCTTGACAACTACTTTGTGTGTATGTGTGTAACTTTCCAAAATAGGCCCAGTTACTGTAATTTGCTACAGGTGGACTTTCAGTCAAGTCCTAGACTCATCAGAAGGAAATGTAAAGCAAACAGGATTGACCTGAGCACATATCAGTGGAATGGAGTTCCACTCCTCGCACCTTTGCCTGCACCACTCCTTTTAAGGCCACACCAGGCCACTCTGCTCATAATTGCTCAGCACTCAGCACAGATTACATCCAGCTTAACTCAGATCTCACCCCCTCGCTCTAAAACAAAGAGAAGACCTGCACTTTTAGCTTTGTGGCCTTTACATCCCAACAAAATGAACAACAGTACCTCGCAATAGCCAATTTTTGATAGAAAAGTGCATTCTGGCATGCTTCAGGCTCACTGTGTGAGCAGAACAGGACCAACGGGGGCGTGCGACGCAGGACAAGACTTTCCCTACTTTTTTTAAGAAAAGGAAAAAAAATATGCACACAACAAAGAAAGAAAGAAAGGCACTCACCCACCTAACTACAATTTGGGCTTCCACATTAAAGATGTGAATAATTCTATAAGAAAAGAAAAGATTAGAGTTGTACATGTGTGTTTTTGTTGTTGTTGTTTATTTGTTTGTTTGTTTTTTATAAAACTGTAAGGATAATCTACATACTTGCAGCTGTTTCTGTCATCAGGTGCGGCTCTGGGCCCCCTGCTGGCTGGCCTGTTGTCTGCAGGAGGCTGGGATCAGGTCTTCTACATGCTGATGACTGCTGATTTCCTTGCTTTGCTGGTAAGTACTTTGATAATCAACAGAACCTGTAGTAGAAGCCGTAATAGATGTTTACATTCCTTCATCCCCTAAAGCTGCTGCTGCGTGTAACGTCATTCAGACTGTCATCACCAGTCTGCAAACCAGACTACCTGATGCCTTCGTTATGATCTCTGGAGACTTTAATCACGCCACCCTCACCAAGACCCTTCCTACCTTTACCCAGTTTGTGAGCTGTCCCACCAGGGGGGAGAGGACAGCAGCTCCACTGCCCTCCTTCCTCTGGGAAAGTCAGATCACAACCTAGTACATCTCCTCCCACAGTACTCACCTTTGTTATTGGGGCAGCCTGCCACAGTTAAAACTGTAAAAAAGTGGACAGAGTGGGCACGCTTTGCCCTGCAGGGATGCTTTGAGGATACCGATTGGAAGACTCTCTGTGAACCTCGCGGTGAGGACATTGATAGATTGAAAGACTCCATCACTGACTACATCAATTTCTGTGTGGACATCCACGTACCCGCAAAAAGCAATTTGCTGCTTCCCTAACAACAAACCCTGGGTCACTCAAGACATCAAAGCCATCCTGAAAGACAAAAAGAAGGAGGAGGCTTACAGGAAGAAACTGGAACTAATCCTTCAGGATAACAACACCAGGGAGGTGTGAAGGGGCATGAGAACCATCACTGGCTAAATGTCCAGCAGCCAGGCGACTGTGGGGACGATGGACTGAGCCAACAAATTTAATAATTTTTTCCAAATTTAATAATTTTTTAACCCCACACAACTTAGCCACCACCCAAACGATCTCAGCCTGTGCTCCTCAGCTATGTAGTGTTCTCCAACACATGTTCAACCTCAGCCTGCATCTGGAGGGAGTTCCTCTTGGGTGGAAAAGGTTGCACCTTATTCACAGGGAAAAGTCCCTGTGAAGGTGCCACATCCCAAAGTCCTTAATGACTACAGACCAGTTGCTCTGACCTCACACACTATGAAGGATTTTGAGAGGCTGATCCTGGAGTCTCTCTGACCTCTGGTCAAACCCTCACTTGATCCCCTCCAGTTTGCCTATGAACCCCAAGTTGGAGATGATGACGCCATCATACATCTGCTCCATCGCACCCACCTGAACAAGCCTGGGGGGTTAGTGAGGATCATGTTTTTGATTTCTTGAGTGCATTCAATACCATCCGGCCTGCACTACTGAGAGAGAAATTAAAATACATGCAGGTTGACACCCCCTGATTTTGTGGATCACAGACTACCTTACCAATCACCCACACATTTTGCATGCAGGACTGTGTCTGACACTGTGGTCTGTAGCACAGGTGCTTCACAGGGGACAGTTCTGTCTCTATTTCTCTTCACCCTGTATACCTCAGACTCAGATGGAGCCCTGCCATCTTTAGAGGTTCTCTGATGACTCTGCAGTTGTAGGATGTATTCATGGTGGAAATGTCACAGCATACCAGGGAGTGGTGGTTTTGTGGACTGGTGTGGACAAAAACATCTTCAACTGAACATCAGTAAAACAAAAGAGCTGGTGATGGACTCTGATGGGTTCTGGGTCACAAGGTTGTAAGGAGTGATAAACACAGACCTGTAGTAAAAATTTAGGCTATAAACAGTTAACCTATGTGAAGAAGAATTTCTGTTTTCTTTATAACCATCACTATGGTTGGTATGAGCATGTACGGCACTCAATACTTAGTTGGGGCTCCTTTTGCCTGAATTACTGCAGCAATTCGGCGTGGCATGGAGTCGATCAGTCTGCGGCACTGCTCATGTGTTATCAGAGCCCAGGTTGCTCTGATAGTGGCCTTCAGCTCGTCTGCATTGTTGGGTCTGGCATATCACATCTTCCTCTTCAAAATATCCCATAGCTTTCCTATGGGGTTAAGGTAAGGCGAGTTTGCTGGCCAGTTAAGAACAGGAATACCATGGTCCTTAAACTAGGTACTGGTAGATTTGGCACTGTGTGCAGCGTTGTGTCCTGTTGGAAAATGAAATCTGCATCTCCCTAAAGTTGGTCAGCAGCAGGAAGCAGGAAGTGCTCTAAGACTTCCTGGTATACAGCTGCTTTGACCTTGGACCTCAGAAAACACATTGGAGCAGATGACATGGCACCCTAAACCATCACTGACTGTGGAAACTTTACACAGGACAAGACCTCAAGCAACGTGGATTCTGTACCTCTTCTCTCTTCCTCCAGACTCTGGGACCCTGATTTCCAAAGGAAATGCTAAATTTACTTTCATCAGAGAACATAACTTTGGACCACTCAGCAGCAGTCCAGTCCTTTTTGTCTTTAGCCCAGGCGAGATGCTTCAGACGCTGTCTGTTGTTTTCAGGAATGGCTTGACACAAGGAATGCGACAGCTGAAACCCATGTCTTGCATACGTTTGTGTGTAGGGGTTCTTGAAGCACTGACTCCAGCTGCAGTCCGCTCTTTGTGAATCTCCCCCGCATTTTTGAATGGGTTTCGTTTCACAATTCTCACCGAGGTGCGGTTATCCCTATTGCTTGTACACTTTTTTTCTACCACATCTTTTCCTTCCCTTCGCCTCTCTATTAATGTGCTTGGACACAGAGTTCTGTGAACAGCCAGCCTCTTTTGCAATGACCTTTTGTTTCTTGCCCTCCTTGTGCAAGGTGTCAATGGTCGTCTTTTAGACAACTGTCAAATCAGCATTCTTCCCCGTGATTACAGAACTAGACTGAGAGACCATTTAAAGGCCTTTGCAGGTTTTGAGTTAATTAGCTGATTAGAGTGTGGAAAACCTTTCTTTGTATTGATCTTAAGTAATCTAATTTTCTGAGATACTGAATTTGGGTTTTTCATTAGTTGTCAGTTCTAATCATCAAAATTAAAAGAAATAAACCCTTGAAATATATGAGTCTGTGTGTAATGCATGAATATAATATACAAGTTTCACTTTTTTGAACAGAAGTAGTGAAATAAAATCCACTTTTTGATGATATTCTAATTATATGACCAGTACCTGTATATTGAGTTCTCTGCATTGATGTTATTGTGTATCTGTGTTGGTCTGGTTGTGGTTCCCTTTCTGTGTTGAGAACAACTGTAATGAGGCAAGTTTTTTTAATCTTGAATGTAGCCTATTTTAGCTTGTTGATTTGGTTTTAAAGATCGTTGCTTTACTGGCTACTGATTCACTCTTAAGATATTTGCCAACACCAGCAGCTGTTTAAAAAAAAAATTAAAACCCACTGTCCTCTACCTGCATACAGAGTAGAGAGAGAGCACTGTGAAGCATGCAGCATTTAAAGAGACAGATTAATCCCTCATGAAATCAATTAATGTAGCTTTAAATGCAGGCTGGTCTCATTTTAATTAAAGTTCAGATGCTAACACCACACAATAGAATTTTGGGTTGAAAGTTGTAGCATAATAAATATATAAACTACTGTGTTCATCTGTGTGCAGCTTTTGCTCCGGCTTGTGATGAAGGAGCTGACTTCAACTAAGTCCCGTCCCCTCTCCACTGCAGAGTAAGTCCTGCTTTTGTCCCTTTCCCATCTTAACTTCTTTCTGTTCTTTGACACCCTATTTCTCATCAGTTGTTTCATACTTGTATTTTACTTTATTTAGAATACTGAGTAAAAACCTTAAATGAACGTTGTTCTCTTGTGCACAGAGTTTTTATACACTTTATTGCTTTTGAGTGTAAAAGGTAAGGATGCTTATTGAAATAGTGTTAATGTTTGTCTCTGCTTCACAGGTTGAAGGAGCATTGAGCCCTTTGATCTCTCACATACACACACCAAATCTGAGCTGTAAATGGGCCGTGGCTCTGAACCAAATAATAACTGGACTTTCATGGACATGAGGCATTAAGGATACACTTGGGCATACAGACACATTAATAAAGCAGCATTCATGTACATGTGCATACACACACACTGATTGAGTGGTCTACTGTAAACAAGAATTGACTTCCATGCCTGAGGAAGAATGGAAGCACTTCCAACAGATGAAACAAAGAGAACTGTCACAGGATTCATCTTGACACACTTGCTCAACAGATTTGCCTCACCTATTCTTCTTTGGACTTTCTAATCCTGTTCAGAGATATAAGTAACCATATTTAGATATTTATATTAGGTCTTTAGATAAGCCAGAAGTAACAGATATTTATTTAGGATCCTTGTAAGATCTCAAAGCCCTGATAAGCAAATGAACTTAACTAATCTAACCAAGGGACCATTTTTTATTTTATACATAAACTTAACTTTCCAGTGATGGCATGCTCTGGTTTCAGACTATTGAACTAGTGTGCAACCTAGGTCGTCCTGTTCCTTTGTGCCACCAACCATTTCATTTTCTGAGTCAATCATATTTTCAACAATCCCCTCAAAGAAAAATTACTGCTGTTGTCACAGTGTAAAGCAATGTGTCTGTCTCATGTGTCGTTAATTGTTTTTGGACAACAGCAGTAATGTCTGTTGATCAAATATTTTACATACGTTCACTATCCATTCAGTTGCCCCTAATTCAGTGGCATGGAGATGAATGGAACTGAGTTAATGCTTCTGTCAGCATTGCCATAAATGACATTTACTGTAGAAACTTAGCAACCTTGTTTATATTTTTCTAGATAATTCACTCAAGACCTAGGGGAAAAAAAGAGTTTAGCTAAAAGCTGACGTCTGTTAGCTCTACAACAACAGAGATATTTCTATTTTTATCTTTGAACAGTAAAAACAAATTTCAGTTGGATTAAGGGGGAGGCAGGAATCTATGTACTAGGACAGATGCTGCTAAAAGGATGAGAGAGAGTACCGTATGTTTGTTATTATGTGAACGGACTCTTTAACCTTTGTGTAAATGCTAGTAGCTTGGAGTGTCCACACTGCTGAGCTTGAGCTCGAGAGGGGAATGCAGGATCAACTTTTAATCCTGTGTGTGTACGGAGCACATACTAAGACCACTACAACTGTCCTCTTCTGTATGGAAGTTGCTGTTTTATTGTCACCTTTGCCTTACTGAACCAAAGAGATTGTGGGATCATATGGTAATTTAAATAAGAGACTACTTATTTAGAAAGTAATGTAATTTATTTCAGTATCAATTTTGTGGTGGTTTCTGTTTTATTTTTCCTTAATTGGCTAAAATATAAAGGCACCAAAGTTGTATCTTTTATCAGACATCCAGATAATAATGTATGGTTTCTGATGTAGGGGTGGATGACATAATATGAATGTATAGTTCTTGTCAAATTAGACTGACTGACTGTCTCAAAGTTAAAGTCAAATTTTGCAGTGCAGTGTTGATGTTAGTACAGAAGCATTGAGACAAGGTTCTGCCTTCTTTAGAACAAGACTACATGTTGTGTGTATTTACTGCGTCAGTGGTTGGCCTAGCACTTGAAACATTGTGTGCCTCGTCTGTTGTCAGTTGGGAAAAAATAAAGCATTTGTTTTCTTCACTGAAATGTTTCAGTTCATATTCTTGGCTTATTTTGCAACATAATACTACAGGCTGGATATATCTGTCTAATTCATGGCATGGAGTGGCCCTAAATCTCAGCTGGAGGTGGCAGGTGTCATATGAAATGCTAAGCTCCAAACAGAACAATGCCACTTGGTGACACAGGCAGCCTAGAAATCAAACACAGGAAGAATTGGGAAGGTTATCCTGAGGCAAATTTCACTTTCTTCTTTTTACCACCCTAATATGTGTTTGAGAAAAAATTGATACAAACTCATTTGTGCAAAACAGTCTGATTTAGCCAAAATGAGTATTTCTTTTGTACACTATGTACAAAATGTATGTATGTATGAAATCCCCCCAGTTGTCTTGCAGAGTGGCAGCAGCACAAAGGATTTTTTTTTTTTTTTTTTTTTTTTTTTTGTACTAAAACAACTTGATTTGTCTTTCAGCCTCATTTTAGCTTTGGTAAATGTTATAATGCAATTAACCCAGATCTCTTCCACAGTAGCCTACCTACTCTGTCATGTCACAGGGTGGAATGGATTTAAAAACCCACTGCCACTACACATTTCTGACATTGGATTAGGTGGTCTGTGTCTTTCTGTAACAGACAATTTTGTGACTTTTACATATTTGCTTGAGCATATATTAAACAAACATATATTCAGTAATACTAAGATGTACAGGTGTTTGGTGTTCAGCTCCATACTTAACAGACAGACATGAGACTTTGTCTCTTTCGGCTTTTCCCATCAGGGGTCGCCACAACAAATCATCCTTTTCCACCTCACTCTATCGTGGGCATCTTCTACACTCACACTAGCCAACCTCATGTCCTCTGTTATCACATCCATATATCTCCTCCTTGGTCGTCCTCTTGCCTTTCTGCCTGGCAGCTCCATCTCCAACATCCTTTTACCAATATATTCATTATCCCTCCTCTGCACATGTCCAAACCATCTCAATCTGGCCTCTCTGACTTTGTTGCTAACGCAGGCAACGTGAGCCGTCCCTCTGATGTGCTCGTTCCTTATTCTGTCCAACCTCGTCACTCCTAAGGAGAACCTCAGCATCTTAATTTCTGCTACCTCCATCTCAGTCTCTTTCTCACTGCTACCGTCTCTAACCCATAGAGCAGAGCTGTTCTCACCACTGACTTGTACACCTTTCCTTTGAGTCCTGCTGACACTCTTCTGTCACACAACACTCCTCACACTTTCCTCCACCTGCTCCAACCCGCCTGCACTCGCCTCTTGGCCTCTTTTCCACACTCCCCATCACACTGAACTGTTGACCCCAAGTACTTAAACTCTTCCACCTTCTTCACCTCAGTCCCCTGTAACCTCACTCTTCTACCTTGATCCCTCTCGTTTAGACACATGTATTCTGTCTTACTACAGCTGACTTTCATGCCTCTTCTTTCCAGAGCAAACCTCCACCTCTCCAGCTGTTGCTCTAACCTGTCATACATGTCCTGCTCATCGTAAGCTTTTGGTTTGGCCTTTGCCACCTCCCTCTTCACTCTGCGCTACACTTCCTTGTACTCCTGTCTACTTTCCTCAGTCCTTTGTACATCCCACTTCCTTTTAACAAACCTCTTCCTCTGGATGCAGTCCTGTACTTCCTTATACCACCACCACCAAGTGTCTATCTTCTTTCCTCCTTCCAGATGACACACCTAGCACCTACCTACCTGTTTCCCTGATAACCTCTGCTGTCATCGGGAAGCTCTTCCTGACCACCCAGAACCTGTCTCACCTTCTGCCTGAATTCCTCTTGGTCTTCTTTTCTGTCTTTCCTCTCTTCTTCTTCCTGACTACCAGAGTCATCTTACACACCACCATGCGGTGCTGTCTGGCTACACTCTCTCCTACCACCACTTTGCAGTCACTAAACTCTCTCAAATTATCTCGTCTACATAGGATGTAGTCCACCTGCGTACTCCTACCTCAACTCTTGTATGTCACTCGGTGTTTCTCTCTCTTCTGGAAGTGTTAACTACAGCCATTTCCATCCTCTTAGCAAAGTCCACCACCATCTGTCCTAGATTCCTTTCCTTTACACCAAACCTGCCCATCACCTCCTCATCACCTCTGTTGCCCTCACCAACATGCCTATTAAAGCCTGCTCCAACAACTAGTCTCTTTCCTCTGGGGATACTCTCTATGACCTCATCAAACTCACTCCAGAATCTCGCCTTCTCTTTTAACTCACAGCCCACTTGTGGAGCATACCCACTGACTACATTCACCATCACCCCTTCGATTTCTAGCTTTAGGCTCATCACCCTGTCTTTTCACCTCTAGAACACTGTTCACAAACTCCCCCTTCAGGATCACTCCTACCCCGTTTCTCTTCCTATCCATACCATGGTAGAACAGTTTGTATCCTCCTCCAATACTACATGCTTTGCTGCCCTTCCACCTTGTCTCCTGCACACACAGTACATCTACCTTCCTTCTTTCCATCATGTCTGCCAGCTCTCTGCCTTTCCCTGTCATTGTGCCAACGTTAAGAGTCCCTATTCTCAGATCTATGCTCCTGCCTTTCCTCTTCTCTCTCTGCCCACGAACGTTTCTGCCTCCTCTTCTTCTTCGACCAACAGTAGTCCAATTTCCACCAGTACCCTGTAGGTTAACAGGATCAATGGCGGTCATTGTGAACCCGGGCCTCGACCGATCCGGTATAAAATTCCTATGGATGATTCGCATGGTTATTTTTGGCAAGTTTCACACCGCATGCCCTTCCTGGTGCAACCCTCTCTATTTATCCGGGCTTGGGACCGGCACAGAAGTCACTGGCTTGCAACCACTGTGGCCAGATTAGCAGACAGGCATGAGACTAGTATCCATTTTTTTCAAATTCTTCTCAGCAAGACTGTGAGTATTCCAAAAGCTTGAACAATCCTTTCATCCCCACAACTGAGATTCACCAATGACTGTTTGGAGACAGGTAACAGACTCAATATACAGAAAGTAGATTATTCCAGCTAAGAAACTGCATTTAAGTATTCAAAGATTTCAGAATCTAAACTGAAAGATATGTATTGTCCATCTTTGGTGAAGGTTGCTATGTTTTTCCTACTGCCAGTTCCTTTTCAGTAAATATTTTTAATTGCTCAAATAAAAATTAAAGGAACACTTTTTAATCTGAGGATAGCATCACGTAGTAGTAAAAGGGCCACTCTCTCTGTTACCCACACAATATGTACTTTAAATCCTGTGCCCCAGTCAATAACCTCTGCACTTCAATCAGGCCAGCTCAGTGATTATTACAGACTGTTTGCCCTTTTCACCTCTTTGTCTTTACTTGTGGCCTTGATGGATGGATATACCAGTAAATTATATACACATGTACAATCGAATGCATTCCGAGCAGCAGCCACTCTATTTACTTAAATAAAAGAGCAACATCTCTTCATATAATGCACTTCTGTAGAACACCACCTAATATGTATGACCTTAGCAATGAACTTGTAGTAGAATTATCACCTTTCTGAAATTTAAATGTAAAAACTGGGAAATGTTAGACTTATAAAAGCAGAATTCATGGTAGAGTTATTGGATTACATTAGATCAGAGGTGTCAAACTCAATTACAATTGCAAAAAAAAATTACACAGCATGTAAATTTTCCATGTTTCCATGTTTCCTCCATGACACACTGCCCCAACTCCGTGCCCAAGCTACTCAAATGCTCTCTGGGTTCGGCATGATGATAAAATAGAAATAAATAAATATAATACTTTGCTTGGTCCAGATTCAATGTTTATGCAAGTTTGTTTCCATATGAAAAGGTTTAACATTACAAATCTGGAGAGATGGGAAAACATGCACAATTGCAGTAAATTTTTCAATATATATTGAGTTTGGCCTGTGACTTCATCCCAGTTTTTAATTTTGGCCCACTGGAAATTTGAGTTTGACACCCCTGCATTAGATTGTACAGTAGTAGATAATAAAGTGTATATGTCATTGACTCTGGAATTGTCCACCATTGCCTTGTTTGGTATGGCAATATCCAAAAACAGAAGTTAGGTCTGAAAATAGGTCAATGCCAAAATACACAGTCAGAAAGAAGGCTAACAGAGTTCGAGATCCACAAATCCGTAAGAGATAATGCAGAGGAGCAGAAAGCATGTCAGATCAGAAGAGGGATAGAATGAAGACTGATGAGAACCAGGTCTCGGCAGGGAATCGATGGTCAGTAGGCAACAGGTTTTCAGAGTTCCAGTGTTTCAGGGAACCCCACCTAAAATGTCCTTAAATGAAAGGACATCCAGGCTTTTATATCTTTTAAGCCTACTTGAAGTTTGACCAATTAATTTGTTTATTCTGGTTTCATTGATAAATATAGCTGGGAGTCATCTGCATAGTAATGGAAATGTAATATGTTTCCTTATAATATTGCCTAATATATAGAGTGAAAAGAACTGGTCCAAGCATGGAAGTGCATGGAAGACTCATTAAGATTTTAGGATTAGGATTTTTGAGATAAAGGGCAGATTGGATATTGTTCTATAATTGGCTAAAACCCATCACAAAGTCAAAAGTAGGCTATTTGAGTGGTATGTCTGTCTTATGTTTTATTATTATTACTCTTAAAATACATATTTTTGATCCCGTTATATGTTTAAAATGAACATACAGTAAATGTGCGCGTGGCTCATTCCAAGACAACATCCAGCCGCAGGGGGCTGAGTGACACTCAGACTTATCTCTGATTGGTAGAAATGGAGACGTTCTCCTCCACAGATGACACACACACACACAGACAAAACCCAAACACAAAGTAGTATTAGTATAGCATACCTGAAAAACTCTGTACGGCTGTGTGTCTGTCGGTGAGCGCGCATAGACCCCGGCAGTCTATAGTGACTGACGGAGGCGGGGGCGCGCGTGGATAGTCTTAATGAGACGTGGTTGGATAGCGAGGCGACAGAGCGGAGTGGCGCCGGGAAAAGAGTTCGAGGAAAAGAACCAGATAAAGTGTTGATATCCGTTTGACAGACTTGTTGACAGGTGGGATGTTGTCGGACCGCTGACACACTTTTCATCCTCTCGGTTCGTTTAACGGGGGTGGGAGTAGTTCCGGAGTGGCGGCAAGGACCGGTAATCAGAACCGCACAGTGACACACAGACGCAGACGAGAGGAGAGGAGACCATGGGCTCTGCTTCCTCCTCCTACCGGGTCATTCACCTGGACGTGGACGGCAGGATTCAGAAGGTACAACACATAGGCCTACTGTATGGAGGGTATGTGATAACAATTAGAGTAAAAACATAAAAAAGAGAAAATAATGTAGGCATATAAATGTGGATTTCTCATCTGACAATTAAACTCTAGCATATCAGTAAAGTGATACACGACAAAAAATTGGACAAAACGGCTATTACAAAGCAGATGATACTGCTAGAGGAATATGACTGACATGAAAAGCGAGGGGGTGGTGATTAACAGGATATCAACAAAATCAAAACAAAACGCGAAAAGTAACGTTATAGATAAAAGTTATCAAAAAATGTATTTCTAGAAATAAAAATGGCTACTGGGAAAAAACAACAACTGTATAAAGTGGTAAGCGACTTTTTTCTGACAATAGCAATATCAGTACTGATTACATTTTGTCATTTATCCAAAACGCCTACTTTTACTGAAATTGCACTGTTCTATTTATGTATTTATGTTGTTATTCATTGTTAATGTTATTAATTAATGTTATAAATAACTTTTAATTTGATAATACCTAATACAATCATTTAATTTTGCCTTTTGTTAATTCCATAATAAGTCTCTAGAGATAAAATTGCAATTCCTATAGCATTATTATAAATGATATGATACAAAGAAATATGATTGCAGAGAAATTAGCTTATTATTATATTGTTCAGGAGAACGTGTAAATGATATACAAATGTTGCCCTTAGGAGGAAGGTTATGTCTATTTATCAAAGTGAAAGCACAAATACCAAACACTTTATTGGCTAAAAATAGCGTGTGAGTACAGAGACACATTATGATGATGTGTTATGATGTTCCCCATTTACTGTCACCTAATCATTGGGTAGTGTTTTCTTTGTGTGTGTCTGGGTGCATGAAGAGAGAAATGGATTGCAGGCAGTATAATCTCACATGGTTGTTTGGGTGTTAAATAATGGTTTCTGCTCCACTGGTCCTTTTGAAGTGAGGTTGAAGAATAACACAGAGGCTCTGACCTCTGAATAAAAATGTATCCATCCATTTTCTTAACGGCTTGTCCACTCAGGGGTCACAGGAGTGCTGGAGCCTATCCCAGGTGTCATCAGGCGAGAGGTGGGGTACACCCTGAATAGGTCGTCAGTCCGTTGCAGTTATTTTAATCAAATCAACAGTTTCACCTATGGTCAACTTAGAGTCACCAATTAACCTAACATGTATATCTTTGGAGGTGTGAGGAAGCTGGAGTACCCAGAGAGAACCCTTGCAGACATAGGGAGAACATGCAAACTCCACACAGAAAGGCACCCTGCTGACCCGTGGATTCAAACCAGGGTCCTTCTTGCTGTGAGGTGACACTACACCACCGTGCTGCCTAAATACAAATCAGTATATTAAACACACATTCTGTTCATATTGATTAAAAAATGATATACATCAGTAATCTGGGCCAGGCAATTTATTCATCCAGCAAAATGCATGAATGCATAGCTGTTTTTTTTCCATACCTCAGATCCTATATAGTCACCTCAGCATCTATCTTCTGCAAACACAATGGCCCTCATGCAAAAACATTTTCATATTCTTGTCTTAAATGTCTCTTACTTTTGTGCATGACTCACATTGGTATGAGTATTCCACATCAGTCATCAAGCTGTGTGTTCATGAGCAGCTGCGCTTTCATGAGATTTGACCAGTAACATAATTAGCCGCTAAAGTCAACACATAAGGCAGGTTATTTGAATGAAATCAATTTCCATATTATATTTAAACTCCAATATAATTATAAGTCAAAATAGAGTGTCTTCCCCCTTTGGAGACAGACAGGCAGTCTGTCTGTTCATAATACGTAAGACAAGTCTGAATTTGATTCTTACCTACAGTGCTGTGAAAAAGTATTTGCCCCCTTGCTGATTTTTTATTGTTTAGCATATTTGTCACAATTAAATAATTTACATTATTAAATAGATTTTGATATTACACAAAGATAACCTAAGTAAATACAACACATTTTTTGGAAAGCTGAGTTATCACTTTTCACACCCGGGCCTGATTGCCTGACCTGTTGAATCAGGAAATCATTTAAAAGGATGCTATCTGACAAAGTGAAGCACGCAAAAGCGTCTCAAAAAGCAACACATCATGCCTTGATCTAAAGAAATTCAACAATAATGAGAAACAAAGTAACAGACATGCATCAGTCTGGAAAGGGTCACAAAGCCATTTGTTTGGCTTTGGGACTCCAGTGAACCACGATGAGAGCAATTCTTCACAATTGGAGAGAACTTGAAACAGCTGTGAACCTTCCCACCAGTGGTCAGCCTAAAGAACTGCAAGCCTCACTTGCCTCAGTTCATGTCATTGAGCCTCATACCAACAGTGAGGTAGTAGTGTGATGGTCTGGGGCTGCTTTGCAGTTTCGGAAGCCCACCTCTGAATAACTAAAAATAAATAAATAAATAATAACATTAAGTTGTTGGAGTGGCCTAGTCAAAGTCCAGATTCAAATCTGATTAAAATGCTGTGGCATCACCTTAAACATGCTGTTCATACTCAGAAACCCTATAATGTAAGGCTGGATTAAAGTAATTCTGCAAAGAAGAGTGGAGCAAAAATTATGTGAAAGACTCTTTCAGACTGTTCAGTTGTTGCTGTCAAAAGTGGCAGAACCAGTTATTGGGTTTAGGACTTTTTTAAATAGGGCCAAGCAGATTTGGACAGCTTTTTTCACCCCACAATAAATGAAATCATTGTTTAAAAACTCAATTTTGTATTTACTCAGGTTATCTTTGTGTAATATTAGTTTAATTGTCAGAATAATTTAAGTTTGACAAATTTGCAAAAAGATTTAAAAAAAATCTGAAATGGTGCAAATACTTTGTCACAGCACTGCAAGAGAAAAAATCTAAATAAGAAGAACTTGATGAATTCTGCAAATTCTCTTAAATGACTTATGTGGAAGTAAAAAACACATGTGTGTACAAGTGGTTCCTGCATAAGGCCCAATGTCAGTGGTTAAAGCACGCTGGCAATACTTGGTTTTACCTTATGGGTTAGTGTCTTTGAGTCTGAGGATAGTAAGAAGTTGATTCAATCATTGAGTTCCTCCAGGATGTGAAATTCTGGATGGTAAGTCTGTGTTTGCATCCTTCAAATCAAAGGCGGTATTACTTGCCATGTTCATGTCTTGCTATGTCCATGTCAAACATCTTGTCATCTTTGATTCTCTATTATCAGATAAAATAACTTGTGAGAGGACGTTTCTTTTGGCTATGTAATATTGCCAAACTAAAATCCTTCCTCTCCTTCAGCAACCTGAAAAGGGAGTTAGCACTCCACTCTTTAAATATAGGATTGAGGTTAAGATTCTCCTGTTTGTTTTTAAAGAATACATAGATTGATACATCAGTACTACGATTTAATAATGCTGATTCTAAAAACATGATATAAACATCCACAGTCTTGCATTGAGGTTTGAGAAGATGGAACTGTGATAACCAATTGATCAATCATGTTCAATTCAGTTCAATTCAATTCAATTTAATTTGTATAAACTCACAACTCACAACAGAAGTCATCTCAAGGCATTTACAGTGTAAGGTTTAAGACTTACAGAGTATAATTGTATAGAAAATTACATAGAAAACCCAACAATCCCATTTCAGCAAGCTTTGGGCAACAGTGAAGAGGAAAAACTCCCTTTAGAGGCCCTGAGCCATCTGCCTCGACCGGTTGGGGTGAGTGGAAAGAGGAAAGAGAAAAGCAGCACAATCATTGGGCAGATCAACTCCATTCTGGAGATATACAGCTCCAAGGCTGAAGATACCCGGCAGAAAAGTACAGACAGGAGGAAGCACACCTACGGGAAAGAAAAGACACAAAGTTAATGACATGCAATGGTAGCATTGAATGAATAGAGGAGAAAGGAGAGAGGAGAGGAGCTCAGTGTATCAGCAGAGGTCCCCCTATAGCAGCATAACTAAGAGATGGTTCAGAGTCATATGAGCCATCTCTAACTGTAAGCTTTATAAAAATGGTTGGGCTGTCTGCCTCCCAAACCTAAACTGGGAGCTGGTTCCACAGGAAAGGAGCTTGATAGCTAAAGGCTCTGCCTTACATTCTACATTCAAGTGATCATGGCTGCTGGAAAAGTTATTTATTCAGATTTTTTAAAATTTTCTTAGTCTTCTGCTTTCAATTGGTTCCCCTCTGTTATAACTGTTTATGTAAAAGGACAGGATAGCATCTAACTAGGACAGGAGATACACTGTGAGAGCTGTTTGAAATTGTTTGTTTCTTTCAGGGGTAGCTGATTTTCCTCTGGCATTGAGTCTGCTGATTTAATCTGTTGTTTGTGTTAAAAACTGTAGCTAGAAAGTTTTGCTCTTCTGGGGACTTTGATACTTGGTCTGTTGTTGTTGCTAGTAATCACAGAGCATTTGCACCTTTGGCCTAACAAAGGCACCCAAATTATGGTTTCAATGAGAGGGTGGTTTCAGCTGGAGCCAATTAACCACATACTTAAGGCACCTGTTGAGCTGGAGCATCATCCCTTGTGGTCAGCCCTCCTTTTGTGAAGACCTACTTGTGTTCACTTTCTGACTCCCCCCAGTTCCTGGTCACATGTCAAAGTGTCCCCTGAACCCTTAGTGCCTCAAGTTTATAGACTGTATACAAAGCATTTCCCCAAGGGGATTAATAAAGTATCTATTATTATTCTGAAGTTCAATCATATAAACTGGACTTCCTTCTTATTAGGTCAAATGTTTCACTACTCATCCAAGTAGCTTCTTCAGTCTGAAAGTTAGTTGGTTAGAGACCACAAATTTATGCTCCAGGTTTGGTTTCACTCCACACCTGGCCTAAATAGGCATGTTTGGTGAAACTACTTGGACGAGCCTCTTGGATAAGCCACTTAGATGAGTAGTGAAACATTTCGACCTAGCAAAAAGAAAGTCCAGTTGCCATGACCCAACTTCCAGATAACTTCACTAGGACGACTGAGAATCTTCACCAATTATTATTATTATTATTTCTTATAATGTCACCAAGGCAACAACAGAGTACTACTACCAGAACAAACTCAGCAACACCACAGCTTTTCTCCACTTTTAAGTCTATCCTCTATCGCGCTCTACATCCCTAATTCACCTCTCTCACTGCTGATGACTTTGCCACCAAAAAGGTGGCAGCCATCAGCTCACAGTTCCCCCCTTCAAACAGAGACATCCTACTAACCTCATCTAACAGCACATTGCTCACCTCGATTGCCACTCTGACTGAGGACAATGCATCCGGCCTCCTACTTTTTAACCATCCTACCACCTGTTTTCCAAATCCAATCTCCTTTCTCACTCTCCTTCCTTTAGTTACTCCTAACAGTTACTTTTCCCATCTCATTTAAGCAGGCCCAGATTTCCCCACTGCTTAAGAAACTGACTCTAGACTCCTCCTTTGTGGAGAATTACAGACCTGTCTCTCTTCTTACACTTCTGCCAAATTAGGATATTATATTGCTGAACACTTATCTACATTAGTTGAATTCAATTTGGCCCCACTTTCCACTGAAAAAATAAGTTTAATATGTAATAGGATTAGTTTTTACCTAGAGGAATGTATTCAGATGTAAAATTCTGTGAATTAAACTTTGAAATAAAACAAACAGAATCTTATCCTTGTCGTTCAGAAATAAAAATTAGTAGAAGTGGAAGGTTTTTGAAGTAGCTCTCTCTGCCCGATCACCTCCACCAGTCCCTGTCTCTTTCACCTGTGTCAGGCTGCCATTGCCAGATTGCTGAAGTGCTCTTTGACCTCTCTCCAGTTCCACAATCATCTCTTATTCCGGACCCCTGACATAAGCCATTAAACCCAACCCTGCCTATGCTCACAGTGCCAGGCCTTCTCATGTTATATGTCGCTGCAAATTGGCTGCTGGTGGTCTTCGATGCCATCACATTTAATTACCTTCTACATCTATGTCTGTCATCTGTCTTTGTGGGCTGTAATGTGACACAAATCATTTATGTTCAATGATAGCACTTGACCCTATTTACAAAGCAGCAGGAAGTGATGCAATGAACACATGAAATATTTACTGCTGCTGTGCTGCACAGTGCACATTCTTTAATCAGAAGATGAGCCTTGAGCGTGGGAAGCCTGCACATTCAGACCCAACAGTTCCTCCCCAGTGGCTGATTGCTCCACTTTCACATTACTATAGTCAGAGGACAAAATATAACCAAAATATCCTTCTGCATAATGTGCTGCAGATGACATGTTGATTCCTGCAGTTATATACTGTACTTTATATTTGAGAAGAAGGATAAGAAGAATTAAAGACAAGTAGCACTAGAGATGAAGGTGAAATCAGTGTTTGCATTAATATTAATATTGGGGGTGGCTGTGGCTCAATAGGTAGAGCAGTTGACTGCCAATCGCAGGATTGGTGGTTCGATTTCCAGCTGCCACGTCACATGCCAAAGTGTCCTTGGGCAAGATACTGAACCCCTAGTTGCCCCCGGTGAGTCAGGTCAACTGCATAGCAGCTCTGCCATCGGTGTGTGAATGTGTGTGTGCTTGTGTGTGTGAATGGGTGAATGAGATGCAGTGTAAAGCGCTTTGAGTAACCAGCTAGGTAGAAAAGCGCTATATAAGTGCAGACCATTTACCATATCATGTCACTGTTTCAGCCTGGCACCCGCCCAGCTGCATTTTTTTCCCCTCTCTCTTCCTCTCCCACTGGACTCCACTGCAATTGCTCCACCCACTAGCCATTTCACTTCTCACTCTCCCAGGCCATAATTACAGATTGGTACCACCTATGTTCCCCTCTTCCTATAAAACATCTCCCCAGTCATCTGCCCACTGCCACATTGTCGTGTTTTCCATGTCCCCACATGTCATTCCCTACGACCAGCCCTGCTACCAGCCATCTTCCCCTGCTCAGTTTTTTGCCTGCCTCTGTGCAGTGATCCTTTGTTGTTTTGTACCCATTTTTTCAGTTGTACTTTTCTCATTAGTTACCTTTTGAGCCGCCAATGTGATTGTTTTATGTTGCAATTTTTTTTTAACACTCAGCCTGTTTGTGAATAATCCATTTGACGCTCCTCCTGGTTTTCTTTTGTTGTGTTCACCTGCCAATAAACCTGCTTCCCCTTCACCCCTGCCCCAGTTCCTGTCACCACAGCTGCTCCTGCTGCTGCCCCAGTTTCTGTCACTGCAGCTGCTCCTGTTCCTGTTCCTGCTCCTGTCACCGCAGCAGCTCCTGCTCCTGTTCCTGCTCCGGTCACCGGAGCTGCTCCTGCTCCTGCTCCTGCTCCTGCTCCTGCTCCTGCTCCTGCTCCCTTCGCCGCAGTTGCTGCTATTCTGTTTGCCGCAGTTGCTGCTGCTGCTCTGGACGCTGCTGCTGTTCAAGCTCCTGCTGCTCCCGCTCCTGCCCCTGCGGTCGCCGTCGCAGTGGCTCCTGTCCAGTTCCCAGGCGGATCAATGCAGAGGTCGTCCTTGCCACACCTCCAGTTTCCAGACGGGTCGACGCAGAGGTCATTGTTGCTGTGCCTCCAGTTCCCAGGCGGGTCGATACTACCTGGTTTCATTTTATTGTGCCACTGTAAAGTGCACCTGCCAATAAACCTGCTTCCCATTTACCCTTGCCTCATGTCTGCCCTTAAACCGTGACATATTATCCCCATTCAGGTCAGTATTTAGTAGATGCACCCTTGGCTGCAATCACAGCATGGAGCCTGTGTGGATAGGTCTCAATTAGACTTGCACATCTGGACACTGGCATTTTATGCCATTTTTCGTGGCAAAACTGCTCACGCTCTTCATGGTGTAATGGTAGCCGCAAATACTGATTACCAGTGACTGGACCTTTCCAGTGTCTTTGCACTGCAATCACTTAAGACACATTCACTGCACTCAGGTAAACCCCATTTCACTAATTGTGGGACTAATAGTATCAAATATCTGGACCTTTGTTGGATTAGGTCAGTCATTTTAAAGGGGGTCAATACTAATGCAAACACTGATTTTACCTGATTTTACATATTTTTATTCAATTAGCATTACTTTGTAGAAACCTGTTTTCACTTTGACATTAATGAGGTATTTTTCTGAGAGACACTTTACATTTAAAAAATTAGAAATGTTTGGAGAATTGCAGATATTGCACTGGAAAGTAGTGGATAGTATTGCACTGATTGAAAACACAATAAAAACTGGCAATAGAGATAATTGCAAGTGACATGTATGGCAGCATAACAACAGTTACTGAATTATTCATGATGAACTAATATAGCATAAGTATAAGGTGCAGGTATTAGCATGATTAGCGGGTCTGAGGACCCACAGATAAGTGGGTAAGACAGTCTGTGTGTATGTTTGGTTATTATGAGATGGATCAGAGAGAAGTGTGGTCATGTGATTTGCTTCAGCAGGTTGAGTAGTTTAATGGCCTGTGGAAAGAAGCTGTTTCAGAGCTGGCAGGATGGAAGTAGGGTAAACAGTCCATGTGCCGGGTGGGTGAGATCTTTGGTTATGTTGGAGGCTCTGTTGCTGCAGCAGGAGAAGTACAGGCTATGGACAGATGGCAGGGGGATATTTAATGATCTTCTCTGCAGCTTTCACCACTTTCACCACTTTCACTGCTTCTTAACAGAAGCAGTGCAGCTGCCGTACAAGAACGAGAGGCTGCTGGTGATGATGCTCTGAATGGCACCCCTGTAGAAGGAAGTAAGGACAGAAGGAGGAAAGTCTGCTGTCCTCATCCGTCTCAGGAAGTGAAGCCACTGCTATGCCCTATTGACAAAGCTCGTCTGCACACGACCCACTATGTTGTCTGGACCTGCATTTTTCCTGGGGTTCTCCTTGAGTAGGTTCCTCCGCACACCAGCTGTGTCAAGAGAGAATAAATGGTTGCCTGCACTGGGAGATACCTTTGTTGGTGTGGTGGTATTGTTCTTCTCAAACCTGCTGAAGAATGTATTCAGAATGTTCAGTGTCCTCACACAGTGTGGGTGGGGACCTGTAGCCAGTCATTGACTGGGTGCCTTGCCACAGCTTAGGGTCTTTTGTATCAGTGAAGTGAAGTGAGTTATCCGTCCATTTTCTCTCTTGGCTGCCCTCACTCCTTGGTTCAGGTTGGCCCTTGCAGATCTCAGAGTCTCCTAGTCCCCTGAATTAAAGGTAGCATTGCTTGGATTCAGCAGTGCACTCACTACACTGGTAAACCATGGTTTCTAGTTGCTCAACTGAACTTGTGGACATTGTTTGTGCTTCAAACTCGGGTTCTCTAACAGGCCTGGGAGCTTGAGAGTCCTGCACAGTATCTTGTATCAGTATCTCTTGTAATTGCTACATCTATGCCATTCTTCTTCTGTTTTTCCACCACTATGTACGGTTGGTTAGCCATTACCTGTTTGTCTAGAAATCCCACAGGATCTTAATTTAGTCATTCTTACTACCCATGGAGGTGCATCCCATTTTGACCTTAAGACATCCATCCCATACCCGGCACAGATGTTCCTGTACACTATACCTGCCACTTGGAGCTACTGTAACTTGATTGCTGAAGATCTTAATGCTGCTTCTGATAAAAAAGGTGTCAGAATACACAGTGTATCCCAGTGTGTTGCATATGTGGCTGCATAGCTGCAGACCAGTCAGGGTGCCCATGCTGACCCCTGTCCATTGCTAAAAGTGCCGATAATGGGCATGTGAGCATCAGAAATGGACAGAGGAATTGAAGAAGGAAGGTGGCCTGATCTAATAAATCGCATTTTCTTTTACATCACATGGATGTCCGGGTGCATGGCCTTTGCTTACCTGGGTAACACATGGCAGAGATGATGCACTATGAAACTATAGCAAGCCGCTGGAGGCAGTGTTATGCTTTGGGCAATGTTCTGCTGGGAAACCTTGTGGATGTTACTTTGACACATACCACTTATCTAAGCATTGGTGCAGGCCATATTTCACGGAAACATTATTCCCTGATGGCTGTGATCTCTTTCAGCAGCATAATGTACTCTGCCAGAAAGCAAAAATGGTTTAGGAATGAGCAGCACAACGAGATTGAGGTGTTGGCCTCTAAATTCCCCATGCCAATCAAGCATTTATGGGATATGCTGGACAAACAAGGTTGACCCATGGAAGCAGTATGTTTTCCTGGTTAACTACTGGGTAAATACCTTCCTCTTTACCACAATAAAATACTAAAAGTAAAATTAGAAATATAGTCGGTTTGAATGAAACACTAACATAGCTCTTCTTATGCAAGGAGTAAGTGCCACCTGTAACATTTTTGTGATTTTAGAGAGAATCTGTTCTAATACTTTAAGTGCTGCATGATGTGCATGTGTCATAATTTTATTTGGTCTGCAGCAGGTCAGCTGCTAGGTCATTGACTATAAATCAGCTTTGTCATTCATCTATGTTTGTGTTGTCCTTGCTCAGGTGGTGTTTAGTAGATTCTGCAGCCCATGTGACATCAACGAGCTGTTCTGTACAGTCCTGGGAGTGCCAAGGTAGCACACACAAACACACACACACTCATTTTTGTATGGCAGTCAGTATGAGGACACTCATTGAGATAATGCTCATATCATGCCCTACAGTCACGTAGGCCATGATAATCTACTTTGTTTCATTTTTAATTTATCACATATACTGTCTTACCCTAACCTAAACCTACTCTTAACCCTGAAATTGCTCTTTAAACAGCCTTCTCATTGTGAGGACTGGTTAAAATGTCCTTCTGTACTGAAAAATCTTCTCAGTCCAATGATTAAAAATTAATGCTAGCCATACAAACACACACACACACACACACCTGCCTCTCACCCAATGACAGCTAGGATAGGCTCCAGCCCTCCCACAATTCTTAAAGAACAAACTGTTAAAATAATAGATGGATAGACCTCCACCACAACAATGCAAACCTCTTTCAGTAGAAAGCCTGGTTGGAAAATCTGAGCGAAGAAAGAAGAAAGTATTATAGGCTAAAGAGTCCCAGATTCCCCTATAGCAAATTGATTGAAAAGCTAAAGGTTTGTTGAGCAAGGGAGCTGTTCATGAGCCAAAAAAGTTAATCTGTGAAGCATGGTGAAGGTAGGATCATTGTCTTAGGTTTGCTCTTTACTGACATAATAACTCATGATGAATTCAAAGATTTACAGAAATTACAGCAGTATAAATGCTTATTTAGACATAAATGCATAAAAACTAACAACTCAACATAGGACTTCATCAAACAAATGAAGCCTCTTACTAATACTTTCAGGAGGAGCAGGACTACTCATAGGAAAGTATTTGACATTGTAGTCACATGTTGCAATTTAAAATACTGAATTGCAGGTATTCAAGTTAAATCTTTGTGTTTAGAGGAACTAGAATCATTCCATTACTGTTGTTTGCGTCCACTAACCAGTGACGTTGTTCTTTACATACGTCTGTCCAGATTTAATTTCGAAGTTTATGCATATGGGTTAGGGTTAGTGAGTGTGAACATTTGTCCCAGATGTAAGGAGATATTTTCCTGGGTCATTTTTGAGATATAGCATTGACAATGAGGTCTTTGATGACTCTCAACTGTTGCTTAAGCTTGCTCAAATGGCGTTTTCTATGTAATTTTCTATACAATTGCACTCTGTTAATGGTTTAATGGTCTTAAACCTCTCACTGTAAAGTGCCTTGACATTACTTCTGTTATGATTTGGCGCTATACAAATAAAATTTAATTAAAATCTAATCGGTTCATCCTTGACCCTAAGTGACAATATGTGACAGATTTGAAGAAATTACCTCAAGGATCTGAGGCCTGAGACATTACATTCACAACAAGAATTGGATGAAGGTAAGGTCACTATTACCTTTGACCTTTTGCCACCAAAATCTAATCAGTTCATCACTGAGTTCAAGTTGACAGTTGTGCTAAATTTGAAGGAAATCCCTTCCAAGTGTTTCATATATATTGCATTCACAAGAATTGAGTAGCTGCATGGACTGACTGTTGCACAACCAGAAAACATAATGGGGATTTTTAAAAACTTCATATGCTTCAAACTAATTCTGTATCTGTAGTAGCAGGGTAGGTTGTTGGAAAGCCACTTATATTACCCTCTTCATTTGCGTCTTCATTCCAGTTTCATTTGCAGTAGCGTTATATACAGTATTTATTCTTTTTCTTCTGGAGCCATTATATCCTGAACCAGATCTAACAAAAACATAATGGGCAATTAAAGAGCTCAGTGTCATGATGAAGTCTGAGAGACATGTTGATGGTTTAGATGGATTTCTCTGTGCAGGAACACTCATCTATCCCTGCTGGATTCATCTGGAGCCATAGTGTCCATTGACCCCACTATGCCACAAAACACAGAGAGGTACTGGAATTATTGTCTTTTAACATTTGTTTAGTCCATGAGCTGGCTGGCTGTTGAAAGAGATATTCTCTGACCACAAATCCTAGTGTTTCCTTTTCCTTACTTCTGACCCACATCCTGCTACAATTATGATTTGTGGGTTTGCATTAGAAGCCACACTGTGACTGCATTTACCCAAAACCTTTTAATTCAGCAGTAATCAGAGTAACAGTCTGTCAGAGTAAAAAAGTCTCACGTTTTACTATCTATGAACATAGTATTACCACTATTAACTACCTTTGCACGTTGACTAGAGAAAGATTTATCAGTTACCATTTCAACACAGAACTTTATTCAGAATTTCAGTGGTGGAGATGTGCATCCTGTGAATGGTGCTTTTAAGAATACTTCTTATTGTGAAGAAGATGAAAGGGACAGTTTATTTCCCCAGGTCATTACAGAAAATGCTTTTCTGGGAATCAAGACACATAATGAAAAAGATTTGTGTCATTTAATTGTTGCTTGTATTTCCCATAGAAAAGATTTCTAGCGGTGTAAATGTTTCTGATTCCCTGCTACACAAGTGACATTCTCCTGCATTTGGAAAAACTTTGTGAACCTTTTGGAATTTCAAGGTTTTCTGCATTAATTTGTCATAAAAAAAAACAGTTTTCTATTGCACAGCGTTGTGCAGGTCTGATCTGCAACTACAGGAAACGTTTGGTTGAGGTTATTGCTGCTAAAGAAGGGTCAACCAGTTATTAAGTCTAAAGGTTCACATACTTTTTCCACCCTGCACTGTGAATGTTTGAATGTTATATTCAATAAAAACATGAAAACATATAATGTTTGTGTAGTGTTATTTTAAGCAGACTGTGTTTTTCTATTGTTGTGAGTTAGATAAAGATCAGAACAAATTTTATGACAAATTAATGCAGAAAACCATTAAATTCCAAAAGGTTCACAAAGTTTTTCCGGCCACTGTATGTACACTGCTCCAAAAAATAAAGGGAACACTAAAATAACATAACCTAGATCTGACTGAAACAAATATTCTTATTGAATACCTTGTTGTTTTCATAGTTGAATGTCCTGACAACAAAATCACACAAAAATTATTAATGGAAATCAAATTTATTAACCCATGGAGGTCTGGATTTGGAGTCACACTCAAAACTGAAGTGGAAAAACACACTACAGGCTGATTCAACTTTGATGTAATTTAAACAAGTCAAAATGAGGCTCAGTAGTGTGTGTGGCCTCCACGTGCCTGTGTGATCTCCCTACAACGCCTAGGCATGCTTCTGATGAGGTGGCGGTGGTCTCCTGAGGGATCTCCTCCCAGACCTGGACTAAATCATCCGCCAACTCCTGGACAGTCTGTGGTGCAATGTGGCGTTGGTGGATGGAGCCAGACATGATGTCCCAGATTTGCTTAATTGGATTCAGGTCTGGGAAACGGGCGGGCCAGTCCATAGCATCAATGCCTTCGTCTTGCACTCCAGCTACTCCAGCCACATGAGGTCTAGAATTGTCTTGCATTAGGAGGAACCCAAAGCCAACCGCACCAGCATATTCACAAGGGGTCTGAGGATCTCATCTCGGTACCTAATGGCAGTCAGGCTGCCTTTGGTGAGCCCATGGAGGGCTGTGCGACCCTCCAAAGAAATGCCACCCCACACCATTACTGACCCACTGCCAAACCGGTCATGCTGGAGGATGTTGCAGGCAGCAGATCATTCTCTACAGCATCTCCAGACTCTGTCACGTCTGTCACGTGCTCAGTGTGAACCTGCTTTCATCTGTGAAGAGCACAGGGCACCAGTGGCAAATGTGCCAATCTTGGTGTTCTCTGGCAAATGCCAAACGTCCTGCACGGTGTTGGGCTGTAAGCACAACTCCCACCTGTGGACGTTGGGCCCTCATACCACCCTCATGGAGTCTGTTTCTGACCATTTGAGCAGACACATTCACATTTGTGGCCTGCTAGAGGTCATTTTGCAGGGCTCTGGCAGTGCAGTGGTCCTCCTTGCACAAAGGCGGAGGTAGCGGTCCTGCTGCTGGGTTGGGCGGTCCTGAGCCACTTGTGTGGGTTTTAGACTCCATCTCATGCTACCACTAGAGTGAAAGCACCGCTAGCATTAAAAAGTGACCAAAACATCAGCCAGAAAGCATAGGAACTGAGAAGTGGTCTGTGGTCACTACCTGCAGAACCACTCTTTTATTGGGGGTGTTTTGCTAGTTGCCTATAATTTCCACCTATTGTCTATTCCATTTGCACAACAGCATGTGAAATTGATTGTCAATCAGTGTGGCTTCCTAAGTGGGCGGTTTGATTACTCAGAAGTGTGATTGACTTGGAGTTACAATGTTTAGGTGTTCCCTTTATTTTTTTGAGCAGTGTATATATGTCATAGGCAGTTATAGGCAGTTATTCTAGGAGAGCTGTGACTCTCTGTGAAGACTGGCATAAACTGGCTAAATCTAGGCATGCGACTTAACCAAGAAGACTGCCAAAGGGGTTCTACACAGTAGGGTAAAATTTTTATTTCTTATTAGCTTTTTTTGTTAATATCTTTTCACATTCTTATTTTGGGTAATAGTGTATAAATTGTTGGGCAAAAGTAAGACAGTCAGACAGTTTACAATGTAAAATGTGCAGAAAGTCCACAAGAGAGAATTATTTGTTCTTGAGTTCTCAGCCACAGTAGATTTACTTATGATTGAATGGCTAAAACTGCCATTGTATTTTTTGCTACAGAAGTGTGATAAGTATTTTGCCTGTTAAAATGGTGTCTAGATTAGCTTTAAGGAAGTAACTACACCTTCAACCCTTTTAAACAATTTATAGTCCAGAGATTTTTTCCAAAGCAGCTCTTTCACAGTTTTCAGTGAACTGTAGAAAGTGTCATCCCATTCTTCCACTTCACTTATAAAAAACTGTGTACTTTTCACCATTGTTAGTTAAAGCATGCAATCTGATAAGTGATGCTTCTCTTTTAAAGCTGAATGGCCCTCAGCCTGTATCTTAAATACTACACCCAAGGTTCAACTTCAATTCAGTTCAGTTTATTTAGATAGTGCCAAATTAAAAGAGGAGAGAGAAAACAGCAGCATATAAGTAGCAACAAAAACACTGGGGAGGTTGGTAGGGTCAGCAACTGCCTTCTGGAAATATACAGCTCCAACGCCGAGGACACCTGCAGTAAAGGACAGAGAGAGGGAGACAGAGAGGAGCAAACACAACTATTTGTCAACAACATGCAATTGTGGCATATAAGTGGAGAGAGGAGATGAGAGGAGTGGAGGTCCCCCAGCAGACTAAACTATAGCAGCATAATTAAGAGATGGTTGAGAGTCACCTGCTCGATCTCTGACCAAAGGCTTATATGGTTAAAATCACATTAATGATACAGAGGTGCACACTCATAAAGGATGGCTTGCACTTGTTTGTGTCCTGTTGTGTTGTAGGTCACCATACCGCATAGTGCCTATGACTGGAGGACAACTTGCTGGTGAGTTCCAGAACACACTCAGACAGGGCCACTAAATAACATAAGAGCATAAATGTATTTCAATAGAAAAAATGTCAAAATCTAAATTTCTGGATATTCATAAAATGGATTTAAAGGAATAAATAAATCCAAGTAGTCACAGCACCCACACACCTTAGATCAATAATACATTCCAACTTACTTGGCCCATACAACTGAATTAAGCATACACTGCTCAACTTTCTCTTCAGATGCAGCATACACTTCAACAGTATTATAATTATATTAAAAAATTATCCCACCAGACACGCAGTCCACTAATCATTAAACTGGATTATTAGCTGAACTGTATTACTTAATCACAGAGAGAAAAGCTTTAACAACACTGTTTGTCAGCTCTTACCTGTGACCCCTGGAATGTGAGTGACACAATGTACAAATACCTACAGAGCGGCAATAGTTCCTTCTCTCTTTATCGCTGTCTTTTTTCTTCACAGTTTCTCGTAGCTGTTAGTTTATTAGCCTATAGTGATGAACTTTGGCCGCAACACTGTAGCTTTAAGCCAATGGCAGGGCTTTGTTTGTGTGTTCAGCCTTTTCTCAGCATTTGAGAAGAGGAATATAAAGGGACTTGTTAATACATCAAGCTGTCAGATGGTTCCTATTCACATCAGACACTCGCCAATGGTGAGAATAGACAGACGGGAGCATTTTTTATTTATCCTTTCTCTTCTCATTTTTTGGCTCTTTATTTTTGTGAGTGAGAATGTTATCAGGGTTACTGATGCACTTACTTTAGTCTCTTGACAGTGACTGTGTGTGTGTGTGTGTGTGTGTGTGTGTGTGTGTGTGTGTGTGTGTGTGTGTGTGTGTGTGTGTGTGTGTGTGTGTGTGTGTGTGTGTGTGTGTGTAAATGGTTCTGTAACACATCTCTAACTTGCTCTCTTCTCAGATAAAGAGGAACTCTTTCAGAATGTATTGACGCAAGTAGCAGAGCAGTTTTCAAGGTAAGCAGAGGGTTGCAGCAGTAGCTCTTCGTTTAACTCTACTACTACTATTGTAGTCACTAGAAAATTACAAGGGCACATTTTCCATATATAGGATATGAAACCATAAATCATGTCTGTAGAATATCAAACATCAATTCTCCTTAATCAGGTTTTTATTTCTGGCTGTTTCTTCCAATAAATATAGAAGCTTTTAATTGGTTATGAAAATTGTTAATCTATTCTTTAGTGCCACCAGTAGTTGGCCTGTAAATACCCCCTGAAGCAGGAATGTGTAGATATAAAGAAAGCTTTATTGTTATAGATACAAAGTCTCAGATGCAGATTGCTTTTCTTTTTTTCAGTTCTCCCTCACTGTCTGTTTCCCACCTGCACAGAGCTTTCAAGATCAATGAGCTAAAGACTGAAGTCACCAACCGCCTGGCCATGTTGGAGAAGAGAGTAGAGTGTAAGTGCTTCCAACCAGTCCACTGTCACATTTACACACATCTATCACCAGCTGCCCAGAAAAAGAAAACACATTTAAGAAAGAAGACCTGAAATGGTTAAAGTAAAATTCAGACATGCAGTTAGGTTAATTGGTGACTCTACATTGTGTGAATGGTTGTTTGTCTTTATATGTCAGCCCTGTGATAGACTGGTGACCTGTACATGGTGTACCCTAGTCTTTCACCCAATGACAGCTGGGATTTTCTCCAGCACCCCTGCTGCCCTTGAAATTAAAAGCAGTTAGAGGGATGGATGGATAGATAGATGGAAGCACAGCTGAGGTTGATTGTTGAGAATCTGCTTATCACCACATTTTAATCTGTTTAGAGCACACAGTAAAGCAATATCCACTCTGTGGTCACTTACTGATGCCCTTTCCACCTCCACTAACTAGTATCAGTGTCCAAGCTTTGGTGAGCTGCAAGGTCTGAGTGTGCCAACCTACTCATTGTCCTGCCACAGTTTACATAATTTATATCTGCTTGGCTTTTGGCATCTTGGCACTTGTAGATGTGTCAATTTCCCCAAGACAAAAACAAGCTTTAAAATGCAGTCAATAAAGGTGTTGTGATAGGCAGCTTTACTATACTGTCCCACACCATCAGTGTTTATAGTACAGGTCTCAGTGTTTACGATGAGCTGGCTGTTGTAGTAATTACCTACAAGAACATTTAATCAGTGATTAAATGAGTCATTCTTCTAGTAAGGAAGCTATGGTTACAGATAAAGATCCATCTAAATATTTAGGTTGTACTTGTGTTTTTGCATGGGAAACAGACACTGATTACTTGCATTCAATTGCAGTGCTGCTCCACTATCTCCGATTACAGAGATGGAAATCTGCTTTTGCTCTTTAGCCGCAAGTTTAATTTTTGTACCACAGAGCAAAACAATTACATTTCTTGCACACCTGTAAACACATATTAAATTTGATACACACTCACATTTTGTAAAATAGACTAGTAGAATAGCGTGAGCAAGTTGATATCTTTACCATGTGTAGTTTATTGTGTAGTGTGTATTCCTCTGCCACAGTCAAACGTGCATAGGTTTAGTCAAATTCACTTTAATAGATCTGGCACAATGTAGCAATATAATGAGTAACATTGAATCATCACAGTATTATCAGATTTTACTTCACCTAATCATGCTACAAGTGAAGAACATAATAAACAATCATGAAAACCCACATCAGCTTGTTGGAGTGTGTGATGGGACATAACACCCCATTTATTTTTCTGTTGCAAGAAGCACCTGTGCGTGTACTTGTTGTTCTTTCTACGTGTACAAGTTGTGTTGAAAATGCACCATGCAGCAAACCATATTTACCTTGCATGAACAAATACCAGACTTCATGTCGTCACAAAAACTGACAAACTTCAGCTATGTTGTTGCTATGTCTGCATGAGTTTTCCTACAATTGCAGTTTCTTAATAGACTTCTAGGTCTTCTGGGCGACTTTTTCAGTCACAATGACAACATGACCTTAGTTTGTTTTGGTCATATAGCGATTTCATCAGTTTCTTTGGATTTCTTTTTAGGCAGACAGAGTGATTGACAGGTGTGAGTTCAGTTCGCTAGTGACTTGTGTCGGCCAGGTTGATGAGCCCCTTGTGTGAGTTAAGTAGCTAAGACAATGTTCTCAGTCTTAGCCCATTCTGAAGAATGCCATTTAAGACATCTTATATGCAGCTGACATGTGAGTTTCAGTAAAATGCGAAGTAACTAGTCTGTATAAGGGCCTCAGTTTTTAAATGAAACTGTTTAAATTAAATGTGCACTGAATTCACATAAATTCATATTCATAAGAAATATATCCTCCAACTTAATTTCAAATCTAGTTATTGTGACTGTGGCCAATTCAACTGAAATTCTCTCTTTAATTAATCAAACTGGGATACCTTCAGAAATTCTGACTTGAAACACATATCAACTACACTTTAAGCACAGCAAACCAGAATACAAAACTTAATTGTCACTGTGAAGATTTTCCAGTCTATAAATCAAGTAAAGTCAGTAAGTATATTCTTTATATTTATATTAGATCTATTACTGAAAAATATTTTTTTAGTACCCACTCTTTTTTACTGGCAGTACTGTAGTTGTAGTTGCAGATCTGACGCACAGCCACTTGACACAAGCATGCCAATTGCCTGGATACCTGGTCGCTACGGCAACTGTGTGGCGCCCACACAGATCTGCATCCTCTCATCACTTTGGTCACCATGGTCACCTATTCTGATGGGAGCTGAAGTGTTGTTGGAGTTTCAGTTTCAGAGAGGTGGAATGATAAAAGAGAGAGAGGAGTCCGGAGGATGGGGCAGACAGAGGAGAACACAGTCAGATAAACATGTCAGAGTTGTGCCAGCAGCATTCAAATTAGCTGCCAATATTAATAATGATTGACTTACAGACTGCTGCAGGTTCAGTAGTTGAGCTCTGCTAATTTCACAGTGAGACCAGCATGCAGATCGATGAATGATAAGAAATTATGAATCTAATACACTTATTCTGATGAAATATTAATAAATGTCTCTGTGTTTTCCCTGCAGTGGAAGGAATGAAGGTGGTGGAGATTGAGAAATGTCGCAATGACATCAAGAAGCTCCGTGAGGAGATGGCATCCAAAAACAACAGGTGCCAGCAACAACAGCAGCAACTGTCTGTTCAGTAATCACTGAACCTGTGGATATTGTTAACACTGTTAACCTAACATGACTGGAAGTGCAAACATTCACTGTGGATAGTATTGCATTAGTATCCTGCAGTAATATTTTCTGTATTAGAATAAGTACCAAAACAATACAGTTCATGAATTTGTCATTGGTTAGTGTCAAGTTTTTTTTTTTTGTTTTTTTCGTAGTAACTTCCAGGAAGACAATAAGAAGCTGACTCCTCGTAGAGACGTGCCCTCCTACCCCAAGGTAAGGCTTTCCTAGAAAGTCTCTGCCAGACACTGTTCATTCCACTGCCAGGAGTCTACATATTGTAGCTGTACTAAGAAATGCCACACCTCCACTGTAGTTCCAGGAAACAGGTAACACTAAGTGTTTGTTCTCAAATGTATGGCTCCACATGCTTGTTTAGTCAAATAAAACACACCAAATATGATAGATTTTTTGATTTTCTAAAAACACAGAAAATGTGACAGTTGTGGAAATGTAATTGGACAGTTTATATGTGCCAATCAGGTTTAGAGCCAGTCTCTTCCCAGAAATCAGTTAGAGTACAGTAGGTCACTGTGAGATAGTGATCACGTTGTCTCTACTCAGAAAAACTCAGAACACATCAGTGAATCCATAAAATGTTAGCACATAGAGACAGTATATTATAAAAGCATTCACCTGCCAACAGCTAGTGCTTTCTTCAATATGACTGCCAGTGGTGTTTGTTACTCTCAAACTGTAATATATACAGTAACTGAACGCAAAATATTTTGCAATAGTTATTATAGTCCAGCAATAAATTTTACATAACGTCAAAGAATTGCAGTAGGTTTGTGTAGTGGTGGGCCCCTAAACCAGGCGAAGGCAGAAAGGGTTAACAAAGCTGTGCAGCCTGCAGTACATACTGTCACAACAGACCATAACACCATAAAAAAATCAGCCTATGATGTCTGGTTGTGGAATGCCAACAAGGTAAGACTGAGCAGGTCACTGAACCCATCTTTCCCACAATTCCTCTCTCTCCTTTCTCCCTGTGCCTCTCTCTGTCCTGTTGCCTCCCCTCTGTTTGTGTGTGTGTGTATGTGTTTGCAGTACCATCTATCTGAGGAGACAATAGAAGCTCTTAGATTGCCTACATTCGATGCTTGGCAGTGGGAGCCCAATGAGGTGAGACTTAACCTATTTATTTTTCATTAAGCATGGTTTAGTTGTTACTGTTTATATTACTGATAAATCAACTAATGATGAAGGCGTAATTATCAATCAATGAATGGGGTCCTTATTATTTTCCCATTTTAGTCAAAAGACTATGATTATTATTATTATGATTAGTGCAGAAAAAAGTGTCAGTTACCTGACATTACCTGCTGTGAACTGTTGTGGTGTTTGATGCACCACAGTTTGAAACTGCACCAATCAAGTGCTTGCATTTTAATGGGCAGTAGATGTTGAATCAGAACAAATAAAATCTAAAACCTGAGGGAGGTATTACAGCTGGTGTAAAACAAAGCCATAAACTGCAGCACCCAATCATAGATTTCCAATAAAGAGTTCTGTCAATCCAAAAACAGTTTTATGAAAGACAGTTCCACCTCATTCAAGCCTTCTGTGTAAGGCCACCTTGCATTTGTATGGGCGAGATCGATATCAAGGTCTGGAGCCAGAGGTATACTGATCTGAACTGAACTGCTCCTGAGCTGCAGAAAGTTAAGCTTGGTTCTTAAAATGATATCTGGATTTAGCTACACCTATTCCAGGTCATTCAAATGTAGGGGTTTGTCTGTGAGTAAAGACTTGTTGCACATGACAAACTAAAGTCATATTTGCAAGAATCCATGTGTTGGAACTATTATTAAACAGAGTTTTGTGTGTAAAGCTAAAATTTCACCGCACAGTATATGATGAAAGAGGAGCCTCCAAATTCAAATGAAGCTACAATGTGTTTTTTCTATTCTGCCAGATGTTGAGCTGTTTGGAACATATGTACCATGACCTTGGCTTGGTCAAAGGCTTCAACATTAACCCCATCACACTCAAGAGATGGCTGGTGAGCAGACCAGAATAGTATCTCTAGATGCTTTAATGTAGGAAAGCTGTTGATACATTGTCACTCACTTAGTATACCTGTACATACCTGTAAAACCCAGCCTCTTGTCTGTTTGTTTCTCTCTGTCTGTAGTTGTGTGTTCATGACAACTACAGGAATAATCCCTTCCACAACTTCCGCCACTGTTTCTGTGTCACCCAGATGATGTACAGCATGATCTACCTCTGCAGCCTACAGGTAATCTGCTTCTTGGAAACTTTGGCTGTGTGAGTCCAGGGTTCACTTAATAAAGACATGGCTTGAAAGCACTTTCAGGTTTTGAACTGGTAAAGTCACAGAACGAATAAACATTAACACATAACGTGAGTTAAATCATTATGTAAGAATTTCTGTTATCATAGCATTAAAATGTTGAAAGTATATATAATAGTCAAGATCTTGATTTGTATAATACTGTTGAAGACTGTTGAAGGGGCATTAGCCACCAATTTTAACAGCAAAGTCAATTTATTAATTTATTACTCATGATAAATTGAGTAAATTTTACTCATGAAATAAATTGCTTAATATTTGTGTGACTCTAGTGGAGCATTTATTGAAATGACTATATCTGAGTGATCTTAACTTGAGCTGGGAGACTTTAAAACAGCAGGACATGTTTAAAAATGTCTGTATTATGTTTAGAAATATTTTGGAGCTAGACCAATACCAGGGAGTCAAAGTGAGGATATAACAAATTGAGTAGTTGTCCCACTATACTTGTGAAGGCACTTGGACATAATGCCCGTCTATGCCCGTATCCTAACCCGAACCAAAGCCCAATTCAACACACACACACAGACACAGACACAAACAGATTCCAAAAAGCAGACAGATGAAACGAGGAGAGAAGAGAGTAAGATAGCGCCACCATCTGTACAAAAGCACAGATAGTGCAAAAGCACACTGTCATTTTCATACCGTGTGTTTTGTTTGACTTGAAGAAATGGAATGTATTCATTGTTGATTTCTTCTCTTGTCAGAGTAGGTTTAATTATCAAAGACCTAATGGCTGATTATGAAGCATCTGCACCACTGACATGCTAATGAGGCGGGATACACTCTTAACATCTAAACTCATACATAAACACACAGACTGTGAGCAATTTCACGATCACACACACACATTAGCGCATGTATGGACATCACTACTAAGCATGAGAGTATATAGTAATATAAATACTGTATGTGTTTGTGTGCCCATTGTTCAGGAGAAGTTCACTCAGATGGACATTTTGATTCTCATGACAGCTGCTGTGTGTCATGATCTCGATCACCCTGGATTCAACAACACGTAAGACAAAGTATAAATTAACCATAAAAGTAACTTCTTTCATTCTCCTCCCTCCCATCTCTTCCTACCCTTTGCCCCTGAGTTCTTTGTATTTTTCTCATTCTCTCTGTCTGTGTTCTACTGTTTCTTCCAGGTATCAGATCAATGCCCGAACAGAGCTGGCGGTTCGCTATAATGACATCTCCCCTCTGGAGAATCACCACTGTGCTGTGGCCTTCCAGGTTTTCTCTCAGCCTGACTGCAACATCTTCTCCAATTTTGACCCAGAGACCTTCAAACACATACGACAGGTAGACCTGTGTGTGTCGGTGTTTGTATGGCTATCATTATAAGCCCAGCATAACTTTTTAACCCTTGAACTGAGGAGATTTTTACAAAGTGAAGACAAAAGAGCAATTTGGGGTTAAGACTAGGTTTTAGGGTTAGGCTTAGAATTAGGTTTTGGTTAGGGTAAGGTTTATGGTGAGGCACTTAGCTATGATGATTAGGGTTAGGGTAAGACAGTACAGGTGATAAATTATCAATACAGAGTAGTTTACCATGGCACATAAGACAGTAGGGGGCTGTGAGTTTCCTCACAATGGCTAACATACAAAAATGTGTGTGTGTGTGTGCAGACCTCTACAATGCCTTATCAGTGTGGTTAGGACTGGTATTATTTACAACTGAAGTCAAAAATAATATGCTGGAGATATTCTGATGATGCTGTGACATTTTTTTGTATAATGTAGTGCGTGAATAGTGAAATACAGTTTGTGTGTGTATGTGCACTGTATAAGGTTGGTGCAGTAGATGAGCCGATGAAACAGGTGTATCAGTCATGGCAAACCCAAAGTTTCTAAGCATACAAAACTTGGTCAGGAAAAATTTGGGGTAAACTTTTATATGCAGAATATATCAGAAATATTTCCATCTGATGGAACTGTAGACCTATTAACATCAAATATTCATACAGATCATTGTGCAATAGCATGATTTTAAAACCCAACAAGCCACAACCTATAGCACTGGCTACACATGGGAAAACATATCATGTCCAGTGTTTGTGTTCATCTATCGATGAGCTGTTTCACTCTGTTTTGTAGGGAACTATCACATTGATCCTGGCTACAGACATGGCACGACACGGTGAAATCCTGGACTCCTTTAAGCAGAAAGTCGACAACTTTGACTACACAAATGAGGAACACGTCACTTGTGTAAGGACATGTAACAGGCTGCTGTCACACATGTAGTTCACTTCTGCTGGTCGAGTCAAGATGACATAAACACCACTTCACTCCTGTAGCATTAAAGCCAGCCAGAAACAAATAATCAATTGTGAGCATTAAGAGCACAGATTGCAGGAGATAATACATGAGCCTTTTAGGAACATTTGTTCCTAAATCTGTTAAGTGTATGAGTTCCTGTTTGTAAAAAGCAGTGTGTACACAAAATAGTCCAGAAGGTTGGAGGTGAGTGATGTCACTTCCCCAACAGGGCAGCCCCCATAAACTGGAACATGTGCATTTTAGGAATGCATATGGCAGGAGAATAAAGTGGAACACAAGCACTGAATGACATGACAGGTTAGTAGAGAGTAGAGAATGAGATTGAGCATTCAGGGATGACAGTCTCTGGGAGCAGGCAACAATTGTGGTCTGTAATGAGCCGTTAATCTTCCAGAGGTCCGAAGTTTGTCCAGGATCCAATATCCCTGTGTAACAGAGCCAGTCTAGAGTCCTACACAGGGTCAACACAGCCAGTCCAGAGTCATACACACATAATCACAAGAATACAGAGAGGGGTCAGAAAAACACCAAGTACCCAAACTGTCTTACTCACAGTACCCAAAAGGGCAAGAAAAAAGTTCAGGTCATGAAGCTGGGTCGATATCAAAAGATCCGTCAGGAGAGTTCGCTGGATAGTTGCTGTCGTAGAAGGAATAGTAGATTATCTGGCAAGGAGTAGAGACTTACAGACCTGCTTTTAAAGGGACCAGATGACAGGTGAGCAGAGTCAGGGTAATAAGTTGAGAGTGGAGAGGGAGAGAACAGGAAGGGGACCTTATAAGGAGAGAGGGGAATGGGCAGGAAGACCAGAGACTGTGACATATGTATTTAGATAAGTTAAATTGAACTCCAACTATAGTCATATAAAATAAAATTCAATTCTTACTTGGAATTTAAGTACAGGTATTTTCACACACTGTAGTAATCCTACTTTCATGTGACTTAAAGTACATGTGTTTTATACTGCACTGTTATGTCTGCTTCTGACAGTTTTGCTGCAGATTACAGGAACTCTCTATAACTGTTGGCACTATCATAAATCTGACCATAAAGATGTGTTTCTAATAGAAAATGTAAATGTGCTTAGGTGCTTTCAAGCACTGAGTAAAGCAGTGCAGGGGGATCCATTTACTAAGGTCACAATAGCAGAACATTTTTTGCATTTAATCTCAAATGGCCTTCTAACCCCTCATTACACCAGGTTGTAAACTATACTTTGCATTTTAGCAATGCTTAGTATTGCTATAATGTGCAGCTCAGTATTCCTAGTGACATTTGCCCTCAAACACTGTGCAGCTGAAGATGGTGCTCATCAAATGCTGTGACATCTCCAATGAAGTGCGGCCCATGGAGGTGGCTGAGCCCTGGGTCGACTGTCTTCTGGAGGAGTACTTCATGCAGGTGGGTCCACCACATGGTTTTAAAACTGAAACAGCATGTGAAGCAGAAATTCAACTTATTGCTGGGTTTGTCTTTTAGACGAGATCTTTTTCCCTGGAGCTGTTGAGATAATAATATGATGATCAGAAAGTAATTTCTTTTTTATGTGATTATTACTTAAGCAGGACTTGCCACTTGTAACTTGACTTAGAATTCCATGGCAAATAACAGTAACAGTGCTGATGTGTTTGTGTGTGTGTAATGCTCAGAGTGACAGAGAGAAGGCTGAAGGGCTTCCTGTGGCTCCATTCATGGACAGAGAAAAGGTCACAAAGCCCACAGCTCAGATTGGCTTCATCAAGTTTGTCCTCATCCCTATGTTTGAGACAGTGATGAAGGTGAATATGCAGTTCAAGATCAAAGTTAAGACTTGTTAAGTTGGAGTCTAGTCTGAATAATGTGAAATAGCATTTGATTTAAATGAATCTTTTAATTAGCCAGTTTTATTTCAGTTTTTGTCATTACAAACATTTGCAATCACTGCATATAAACACAAAGTAATAAGATACTTGCACTTAGAGCCCGTGTGTACTAGCTGTTTCCACAGATTGAGGAAGTGATGGTGCAGCCTCTCAGAGAGTCAAGAGACCGATATGAAGAACTCAAACAGATTGATGATGCCATGAATGAGGTTGGAGGATTTCTATAACTGTGTGTGTGTGAGTATGAGTATGTGTGTGTGCATGTTTGTTGAATACAAAAGCTTTTACTTTGTGTAGACTAATAGCAAGTAATGTTTCCTTCAGGTGCAGAAAAAGAAAAGTGAGAACTTGACCATGGGAGGGAAGAAGAAGTAAAACTTATTGAAAAGGTAAGAAGGAATAGAACATGTTTAAGTGTGCTGTCACTGTATAACCAGACCTTGTGTGTGTGTGTACTACTAAATGGAGAAACACAGATGCAATTTGCTTTATGAATCTAATCTGTTTCAGCACCTGAGAGAATAGCGCATAGGGGTAAAAGTGGAGTAGTCAGAAACATTGGTCTGTTGTAGGCTGAGAACCTTCCCTCACCTCAGCCTGTTGAAGAGCTGAGAACCAGCAGCATGTGTGATCTGAGGACATCAGGTCAAGTTCCAGTGTGTCACAGTAAAGTGAAGGAGTGGATGAGACAGAGTTACAAACTACTGATGGACTCCAGGCTCACACAGACAATCCAAAGCCTTTTTCAGGAAATGTTAGCATTTGTACATCACACACTATTTCAGTGAACAGTATTTAGATACATGTTGCTAGGTTTTTTATGTTAAGAGTGTTGTTTTATACAAACTGTACAGATTTGTAGTTACCTTTGTTCTTAAAATAAATAAATAAATAAAAGGATTACTTTAAAAAATCTGTCTGGACTTATATACTACTTTATGCACAGGTTTCATCATGCTACTACAGCAAAAGCTTTATGATTAGTAGTAAGAGACTTTTTTGACCCGAGTGTCGCCAATCAGGTACTTGCTTGGGCTCAGGTAAAAATGTGTTGGTTTGCAGTTGTTATGCTAACAAAGATAATACATTGTTTATTTAAGAGTTCACACAGGATCAGTAGAAACACTGATTCGAGCTAATCTACATTCTTTATTATCCCATAAACGAGCAAGGCTCCCTGTGCCTGAAATAACTTGAATTTGGTCTCATAAGAGCAAAAGACCAAAGATCCAAAACTCATCCCGATGTTTCAAATGTCCATGGGTTCATGGTTTTATGTGCTGCTGTGTGAGCAATGGAGTTTTCATGAAGCCCACCATGATGAAGACAGCTGACAATATCATGTCCAAAAGAGGCCAGTTCAGTAATCGTCATTAGGTTCTTGTTGACATATCTGATTATACTCCTCTCCAAAGTTTCTCCAATATTACACATTGGACTATGCCAAGGTTTGTTTCTAACAGTTGCCAAATAAATGTAGTGAAGTCAAAATATGAAGTAGCAGAAAATGGAAATACTCACATAAAATCAAAATACCTTAAAACAGTTACCTTCTACCAGTGGCTCTATGTACATTATGTACCTTCTTGTCTATGTGGTTGTAGGAAATGGTTTCATATCAAATATGAGACAGAAATGTCACGCACTGCATTTTGTTATTTGTCAGTGAAGGCAGCTATTTCTGTCAAATCTATGAACAACCTCCCACTAACTGACCACAACCAGATCTGCTCTGGTGTGTTGGTGAATAGGAATGTCTGTGGAAAGTGACCTTTGCCATGGGCTGCCTTTCACACACAGCAACACATTAATCTAATCCATTCTTCAATTTATATATAGTAGCTTACTTCCTAATGTTTGCTACATCAGTTATTTTGCTACATCAATTATTTGTGCACATAACAAAACATCAGAAAATGTGACATAAGTCAGGGTAACAGGTGGAAAGCAAAGAACAGCAGTGGATGTGAGGAGAAAGCATGCTTCAGACAGTGTCTGTGGCAGAAACAGAAAACACATTTTGTTAACTGCAGTTTACTTTGAAAAATGTGCCAGACATTGGAGCTCAACATAAAAATCCACCAGTCCATGTGGGAAAGCACATCTTCCATGTGCTTTATCACGGCACACGGCCAACCTAGGTTCATCATTCAAAGCATCAAACTAAAAGGAAATAATAGAGACCCTATTTCAAAGTGTGTGTGTTCAGGCAGACGGCTGAGTCTCTGTCCTGGCCTTCTTGGTGCTGTTGGCTTTCTGTGTCTTTGTCCTCTTCAGCTGTTGCTCCTCCAGCCGCTGCTGCTTTTTCTGCATGTACGCTGTCACATTGTCAAAGCACACCTTGTGCAGGTGCTTGAAGCTGCTGCTGGTCCTTGAGGAGGCTGTTGTGAAAGAGAAAAGGAGGAGGAAGAAGGTAAGTGACAGGAAACGCAGTTGCACACTTTTCTGTTCTGTCATATTAGTAGTATTCAGACACTTGTTTCAATTTTGTTATATTGCTACTGGATGCTATAATTGTTCAAATGCATTTTTTGCATTTAATCTACACTCAGTACTCCTTAATGATGGACACCTCTCCTCAGTGCAAAACGAATAAAACCCTGCTTGGAGTTTGTAAAAAGGACCTTAAGGACTCTCAGACTGTGAGGAACATGACACTCTCGTCTGATGGCTTCTGTCAAGCCGCTCTGCCATAAAGCCTAGGTCGGTGGACAGCTGCAGTGACGGTTGTCCTTCTGGAACTTTGTCCCCTCTCTACACAGGATCTCTGGATCCTGATCATTGAGTTCTTGGTCACCTCTCTTATTAAGACCCCTCTCCCCCAGTTTTTGGGTGGAGAATGTTGTTGACTCAGCGACCAGCTCTTGGAAAAGTCATGGTTGTGCGAAACTTCTTCTATTTGAGAATTATGGAGGCCACTGTGTTCTTGGGTACCTTCAGCGCAACAGATATGTTCTTTGCAATAATCCTATCTCTGAGCTCTAAGGCAGTTTAGGCAAATCTCAGCAACGATTAACAGAATAAGTAACTAAATGTAATTGTTGGCTGCAAAAGGTCTGATTACGTATGTTGTATGTCTCCATTCCTCTGCACCTTTCTGTTGTTTCTCCGTCTAAAAAGTACACTCAAGTTTCAATATGAAGGCTGACACAGGTTTAGGTTTAAGAGCTTGCTCCAAAAGAGGATTATTTTCTGAAAGGTAGGGACGCCTAGGGCAAATCTGCATGCTCTTAATGCTTTGATTACCAGCTAGGTAGAAAAGCGCTATATAAGTGCAGACCATCTACCATGTTGACACAGAGGAGATGTTGTTGATCATCAATGATCACCCCCAGGTTTCTGGCAGACTTAGTGTGGACAATCACAGAAGACCCTATGTTAATGCTGATGGTGTGTTGTATTGAAGGTCTGGCCGGAAAGATAAGAACTTCTTGTCTTGGAGAGGTTGAGCTGAAGATGCCTTTCTCTCATCCAAACAGAGATGTCAGAGAGACATGCAGAGATGTGTAATAAGACAATGGAGTCATCTAGTGTAAAGGACAGAAAGAACTGTGTGTCGTCAGCATAGCAACGATAGGAAAAGTCATGCGACTGGGTAATGGAACCTAGGTATGTAGTATATATGAAAAAAGTTGTTGGACCTGCCAGAGTTGGACCTCTCTCTGACATCTCTGTTTGGATGAGAGAAAGCCTCTGGCCAGACTGGTTGACATCAAGGGGGTCAGTCAATTGACCCCCTTGAGTCACATTGAAGACTCCTGGTTCAAGTGTTTTAGCCAGGAATGGACATGGTCATACAAGTCTCTAACTATTTTCTGAAACAGTCTATAAGGATTGTTTTAGTCTGTAAAAACTATAAACTCCCCCTTTTAAGCCAAAGCAGCAGACATGCTGGATACTGACAGGTTTCAAAGAAAACTACATACAATCCATCAACCTGATTAAACTGCTGATGGACCTCTCCTTTTTTTAGGAGACACCAACAGACAGCCGTCAAGACTAGGTTATAGTGTTAGACATTTAGTTGTGATGGTTAGGATTAAGGTAGGGAGCTACAGAATGCATTATGTTATTGACTGTCATGTGAGTTTGTGTGTGTGTGTGTGTGTGTGTAAGACACAAAAGAGAGAGAGAGAGAGCGAGAGAGATGGACAAACTCACCTTCAAGTGTGTCCCAGTGTGGCTTGAAGACTTCAGTCACTGTGTTGAGTTCAGGGCTTTGAGTGTTACACTAGACAGAGCAGGAGAGCACAGAGATGAGAAATGTGAAATAGTCAAGATAGGAATAAGTCAGTCAATCAATCTTCAAGTACATAACAGGAAATTCCCACAGGTTGTCAACTACTACTACTTATAGGGGTGGCTGTGGCTCAATAGGTGGAGCAGTTGTCTGCCAATCATAGGATCGGTGGTTTGATTCCTGGCTAGTATGTGACATGCCAAAGTGTCCTTGGGCAAGCTACTAAACTAAATCAGCTCTGCCATTGGTGTGTGTGTGTGTGTGTGTGAGCGAATGGGTGAATGAGATGCCGTGTAAAGTGCTTTGAGTACTAGTTAGGTAGAAAAGCGCTATGTAAGTGCAGACCATTTAACTACCAGCTGAAAACAGTGGTTACCATGGCGACTACAAACATAGCCTGCAGTAAGCCAGACATATCAAACTCTGAATTCTGTGATTTAAGTAATTCAACTTTAATAACTTATTATCTCAGTCATATGGACAGTAAATGCATCACTAGCATCAGTGTCAGTGATTAGAGATTAGTCACAGCTTATTAGGATGTTTAAACTATTAAAAAATGCAAACAACATAAATGTACATATTCTGAATCAAACAGTTCTGACTAGTGAACTTACTGACTCGCTATACCATCTAAACCAAGTTCCTAAGTAATGCATGACTCATTGAGTCATTATGAAGTTATAGGAGATGTGTTTAGATGTTTTTCTTAAACTGCTGTTAAGAAGACTATTTTCTAATATGTGCTCTCAAACCCAATATACATTAAAGAGACAGTTTAACACATGGAATTCACCTATATTTCATTGCTTTTCAACTAGCATTGAAAGCAAATCAACAACTGATGATGGCTTTTAACTTTTTACTTGACTCCAATAAAGCTCTACATAAGAATACCTATGTGCCTGAACTGTTTGTGCATAAATGGCAAATAGAAATCTTGAATCTTGATGGCTAGAATCCATTAGATTACCTGCTGTGGTGTATGTTTACAAACTGGACAGTGTAGTGCTAATATTGCTGCCCTCTATGTGGGAGACCAAGGTTTGAATCCTGGCTGTTGCCTACCTCCAGTAGTCCTTAGGCAAGACTTCCTTATGCTTACCCTGCCTTTGAGTTGTTGTACCTTGTACCCTTGTAAGTCGCTTTGGACAAAAACGTCTGTCAATAGACTTAACTACAAATTGGGTACAGTTACTAACCAATGCGTAGAAAATCATTTAAATATATATTTGAAGGACATATGCCAACATCAACATGCAAGAATGTATCACACTATACCTCCCAGCAGCCCTGTCTGTGTATGTAGATCTGCAGTGGTGTATCATCGGAGTCCATCAGCACCCAGAGCTGGCCTTCTGGGTCAAAGGTCATGTCCAGCGGACAGTGCGGCAGGGTGAGCCTGCTGTGTGGCATAAGCCTCTCTCCACCCCCCTGGTCCACAGTGAAAAACTGAACCGTGGACACTCTAAGGACACAAAGAACAGACAGATCTGGATCTGTCATTAAGTTGTTTAATAAGCCAGGTAAACCACACACTGTAGCTGAACCCGAGTATCACGGTACCAACTATCTGCCATTTGCTTGGATAAGGATACGATTTAAAGAATGATTTAAAAGTGCACATGGTCAGGGTGTAATAACCTTCTAATAGATACATGGAAAAAATTGATGGTCCATCATTGGTATTTAAAATAACTTGAAACTGACAAAAGTAATAATAAATCAAAATGTACTGAAATTTAATTCATGAGAATCAAACTTTGCTTTTGAATTTTAGTTCAACAGAATCATTTCGAAAAAAACAACTAATGAAACAGGCTTGGACAAAAATGATTGTACCCTTAACTTGTTGCATGACCTTTTGAAGCAATCACTGTAATCAAACAATTGTTCTAACTTTCAATGAGACTTCTGCACCTGTTGAGAGGTATTTTGGTCCACTCCTCACAAGCAAACTTCTCCAAGCTGTCTCAGGTTGGCATTTTTATTTCTAATCTCCTGAGACAACTCTCTCCTCAGTTTTCTGTGTTTCATGTTGCGCGTGGTTCACACCATGAACAGTACAGTGACCACATTTCACACTTAATAGACAGACTGACTGATTACAAGTGTGAATACACCTGTGATGCCAATTACAGGACACAACTTAGTTCCATCCCTATGGTCAAATTATCTGCATCATCATCAGCATCTTTTCTAGGGGGTGCCATCATTTTTGTCCAAGCCAGTTTCATTAGTTTGTTTTTTAAAAAACTGTTGAACCACAACACAAAAAATATGTCTGATTTTCTTTTTAAACTCCACTACATCTATCTGATTCCTGTATTCACTAGTTACATTTTAATTTGAATTTGCAGACTAGTGCATGAAGTGTCCACCAAGAAAGAAGCTTCAGGTCAAATATGAGGGTGCAAATCAAATTAGTTATTATGATCTAGGGTAGATGGTGCTTTTTCCAGACATAAACACATGAGCAGTGAACAAGAGACACACAGACACAAACACACTCAGGGTTACACTCACCTTTCACACTGCACTACTATGTGGTGACCATCAGGGGAGCTGGCAATACGACACACAGTTAGCTCCTGTGGAATAAGACAAAAACAGAGTGGGTGGGTCATCACAGGTTTTCTAACATCGCTTGTTTAATGTTACACCAGCTGAACATAAGCAAAATAGTATTACTGTCATAAACAGTGTTATACAGTGGCTCAAAGCAACACTGTATAACATTGTAACATCACAGAGTTTAATAGTGTCTAATAGTGAGTTTTAGAGCCATTTCAGCACCTCTAATGTTTATTTGATATTTTTATGAGAGCTTCTCTGTACTGTGTGCAATGTGTTATGGGAGAATAGAAGAGCAGATAGAAAAGCGACAGGACACAGTGTAGGGCTGGGTGATGATACAATAACGATATCTATTGCAAAATATATTTTCCTATATATTACTTTAAGAGAATCAATATATATTCAATAGAACCCATTTCATCCATGACACGAAAAGCTTATGATGATGACAATAGTGCCTTGTGAGCCAATCATGTGGCTGGAAAAGTTACTGCCATGTCAGGTTAGGTTGAAGCACACAACACAGACCATAGTATAAGCTGTTAACAGTCCAAGACCTAACAAGGTGCTGGTGGTGCCCATAAAACAACCAGTGTGATACTAGCGCAGCAACAACATGATTGTGTCCACTTTCCAGCACCATGTCTTACAATAATAAAATATGCGTAATATCCTACTTTACTGCAAAAGACATACAGCCAGTATGCACAGTCAAAAAAGACAGATTTAAGCTGCCCTACATCTCACTTTAAGCTGGAAAGAAACAGTGATTTAACCTATATCGATATATATATTCGTATTGACTGAAAAAAAAAATCTATTGTGATAGAATTTTTTCAATATCACACAGCCTAACACCGTGTGATGTATCGGCTAGTCTATAGTTCTTCTAGTGCTGTAGGATGAAACTTGTTGCGGTCACCTTCTCTTTGTCAGCCTCAGAACTCTGTGCCTCTTCAAGCTCTTTAAGATCCCAGCTCTGCAGCCTACGGCCAGACTCGTATTCCCACAGCTTCACTGTCCCATCCTGACACACACCAAGACAAGATAAAAATAGCATTCATGCTAACTCTACTGGACAATTATTTCTAATGCATTTAAGAACAAACATTTGTCCCAGAAATCTGAATTCTTACCAATAAGACAAAAACTTATTTGTGTGTAATGATAAGTAGATGGCAAATCACTTATCATCAGGTCTTTTTTTTATATAAATTAAAAAAGGGCATTAGTTTTTGTAGCTCTTGCACAGGTAGTATGAACATGGCTAACAAGTTTTAAATGTTGGTTAAACACTCAAAACTTTTTAAGATTTTAAAGGATGAAATAGCAGCTACACATTTTTCTGCAGCTGATTTGGAGTTATGTCTAAAAACCACACAGCAAGTGGAAATACACTAAAACTGAGAAGATAAAGCACAGAAAACAGAAATGTGAAGACACAGATACCCCTGATCCAGACAACAGACACCGTGGACAAGCTGATGGGATCAGCAAGGCGCTGACAAACCTGAGAGAAAGAGAAAAAACAAAACACACAAAGAAAAAAAAACACTAAAGATAAAATTTGAGCAACAAACAAGCACTGTACAGCCATACTGTAGTCCACCTGCTTGGTTACTCACTCTTCATGTCCCAGACAGAAGGACTGGATGTTGTATGGACACCTGAGGTGGCTTACTCTGATTTTCTCATCACGGTCAGCTGTGATGATGTACCTGTCGTCCGGCGACATGGTCTGATGGACAGCAGAAGAGGTCAAACATTTAGTTGCTCAACTGCAGCAGACACATTCGGAGAAAATCAACAGCAGCACAAACTATAGTCTGCAGAGTGATCGTGATCATCGCTAAAGCTGGGAATGTCATGGACTGTCATGGTCACAGACACGAGTCTGGCTTCTAAAGGAGCAGAAGGCCCTCACATGTTGCCCTTAATAATGACCAGGACCACAGCAATACAGCTATCCCCAGCAAATAGTGTAAATAACAAGTCAGCGTATACAGTATGTATTTATATTGTTATCAATGCCCTGGACTACAGTTGTGATAGTACTGATGTGGCTTGGTGTTCCTTACTATAGCTAGCAGCATGGACAGGTGGCCCATTCTCAGCTCTCCTTCCCTCTGTGGCTCTACAACTGAGAAGGAGTACACGTCTCCTGATTTGTCTGCCACCAGCAGCAGGTCCTCAGCCCGGCTGAACACCAGGGATGTGCACCTCCTGACCACCCACCTTTGTAACACACACACACGCACACACACACGCGCACGGACGCACGCACACACACACGCACACACAGCCAGTGCACAATATTATCAACAGAACATGACGCTGCTGTTACTGTAGGATAGAGTGACTGCAGGATAGAGTAAAGTTGTACCTGACACTGATCAACTGCCAAAAAGGTGCACACTGAAACAGAACCAGTCTCTTGGTGTCATCTGTAAGTGCCACCAGCTTTCCAGAGGGAGATGCAGCAAAGGCCAAGATTTTGTCACTTCCTCTTTCCTCTGAGCCACAATCACTAATGACAAATGAGACAAGATATATGCATTAAAATTACTCTGTACAGTGCTGTGAAAAAAGTACTTTCCCCCTTCTTGACTTTTTGTCCTGCATATCTGTCACACTTAAATGATTCAGATCATCAAACTAATTTTACTTACACAAAGATAACCAGAGTAAATACTAAATGCAGTTTTTAAATGATTTTATATATTGAGGGAATAAAACTGTCCACACCTGCCAGACCCTATGTGAAAACTGCTTGTGTTACCCTTGGCGGCAAGAAATGCAATCCAGAGTTTGCGATAATTGACAATGACTCTTTCACAATGTTCTATTTCAGCCACACCAGAGGGTTTTTGAGTGTCTCGAATCACTGTCCTGCTGCATAACCCACGTGAACTTGACGTCATCATCTGATGGCAGGACATATTCCTTCTGGATTTTTTGTTGTTCTAGGGCAGCTGTGGCTCTGGAGTCCAATCATGGTTGGTGGTTTGATTCCCAGGTCCTCCTGTCACATTGCCCATGGTGAATCAGGTCGGCTGCATGACAGCTTTGCCAGTGAGTTTGTGTGCGAATGGGTGAATGAGATCCAGTGTAAAAGCGCCCAGTCTCTTTCTTATTATACAATCATGACACTAACCTTAACTGAGACAAATGTGGCCTGCAGTTCTTTAGAACACCATAGGTTGTTTTGGGTTCTTATATGACTTCCTGTATGAGCTCTTTGAACAATTTTGGTAGGATGGTCACTCCTGGGAAAGATTAGCACTGTGCTTTCTTTTCCCCATTTGTGGATAAAGGTTCTCACTGTGGCTCACTGAAGTCTCAAAGCCTTAGAAATGGCTTTGTAACCTTTCTAGACTGATACATGTAACTTCATCTGTTTGAATTACTTTAGATTGCGGCTTGTGTTGCTTTTTTAGATCTTTTAGGATGCTTCCCTTTGTCAGACAATGTGAAAGTGTTTTCTTTATTCAACAGGTCTTTGTCCACTTATCCTTATGTAGACATTGTCCTTTATAAAACAAAGTCTCACTACGCACTAAACAAACAATCATCTGCAGGTGTTTACCTAGTGTCATCTTTGGAGCTTGGTTTCTTGGGCTTCTCAGCAGTGCTGCAGTCAAACACAAACGGCTCTCTGCAATCAAGTACAAAAGATGATCATGTATTACATGCGGATAAGTTACTGCATGTTGCCATTTGATTGTAAGCATTATATTCTTTACAAATAGTAATTGAAAATATTTGAAGTCTGTGTTGTGAATTTTAGTTTGACACAGACCATCTTATTAACAGATGTACATCGATCAGCCGCAACATTCAAACCAACAGGTGTCTAGGTGTCTGAATGAATGAACCGCGTTCATTTTCTCTCCAC